>NW_027464674.1:848200-952589 GCF_043290135.1 Rhipicephalus microplus
AGTAAAACAATTTCTAACGAGAGAAGTGCGAAGGTTATGTTAGGTTGAGTTATGTTAGTTTAAGCTAGGTAGCGTCGTGAAACCACCAAAAACGACGTCATCTAACGAGATAGTGTTGTTTTATTGCGAGTACGAAACTGCGATAGGTGAAATGTGAAAGCACACAAAACGGCATGAACAAGCCAAATACTGCGTGTTGTACCGTTACAAGTGCGAAACTGCTATACTGTGATATTCTCGTTAAAGCGCATCCAAGCATCGTGAAATCTTAAAGAACAATGTCATTTAGCGAGATACAGCGTTCTGTACTGCAATAAGTTGCTTAAAAACTATGAGGTTATGCAGATATCGTAATTGTGAACGAAACAATGTAATAGAGCGTTTTTAGATACAAGTGCGAATGTTAGGTTAGGTTAAGATATGAACCATCGTAAAACCGCATTAAACATTGTCACTTAGTGAGATGCAGTGTTTTTCACCATTACAAGTCGGGAACTGCGATATCTATTGGGAAAGCGCTTGCAACCGTCGTTAGGTTAGGTTAGGTTAGGTTAGGTTGGTTTGGGTTGGATTAGGTTAGGTAGGGTTGGGTTGGGTTGGGTTGGGTTGGATTAGGTTGGGTTAGGTTAGGTTAGGTTAGGTTACGTTAGGTTAGGTTAGGTTAGGTTACGTTAGGTTAAGTTAGGTTAGGTTAGGTTAGGTTAGGTTGGGTTGGGTTAGGTTAGGTTATGTTAGGTTAGGTTAGGTTGGATTAGGTTAGGTTAGGTTAGGTTAGGTTAGGTTGGGTTGGGATGGGTTAGGTTAGGTTAGGTTAGATTGGGTTGGGTTAGGTTAGGTTAGGTTAGGTTGAATTGGGTTGGGTTGGGTTGGGTTAGGTTAGGTTAGGTTAGGTTGGGTTGGGTTGGGTTGGGTTAGGTTGGGTTAGGTTCAGTTAGGTTAGGTTAGGTTAGGTTAAGTTAGGTTAGGTTACGTTAGGTTAAGTTAGGTTAGGTTAGGTTAAGATATGAACCGTCGTAAAACCGCAGTAAACAATGTCACTTAGTGAGATGCAGTGTTTTTCACCATTACAAGTCGGGAACTGCGATATCTAATGTGAAAGCGCTTGAAACCATCGTAATGTTGTAGAAAGCAATGTAAAGTAGCGAGTAAAACGTTTTCTAACAATAGAAGTGCGAAGGTTATGTTAGGTTGAGTTATGTTAGTTTAACCTAGGTAGCGTCGTGAAACCACCAAAAACGACGTCATCTACCGAGATAGTGTTGTTTTATTGCGAGTACGAAACTGCGATAGGTGAAATGTTGTGAAAGCACACAAAACGGCATGAACAAGCCAAATACTGCGTGTTGTACCGTTACAAGTGTGAAACTGCTATGTTGTGATATTCTCGTTAAAGCGCATCCAAGCATCGTGAAACCTTAAAGAACAATGTCATTTAGCGAGATACAGCGTTCTGTACTGCAATAAGTTGTTGAAAAACTGTGAGGTTATGCAAATATCGTATTTGTGAACGAAACAGTGTAATAGAGCGTTTTTAGATACCAGTGCGATGTTAGGTTATGTTAAAATATGAACCGTCGTAAAACCGCATTAAACAATGTTACTTAATGAGATGCAGTGTTTTTCACCATTACAAGTCGGGAACTACGATATCTAATGTGAAAGTGCTTGCAACCGTCGTTAGGTTAGGTTAGGTTAGGTTAGGTTGGTTGGGGTTGTATTAGGTTGGGTTGGGTTAGGTTGGGTTAGGTTAGGTTAGGTTAGGTTAGGTTACGTTACGTTACGTTAGGTTAGGTTAGGTTAGGTTACGTTAGGTTAGGTTAAGTTAGGGTAGGTTAGGTAAGGTTAGGTTAGGTTAGGTTAGGTTTGGTTAGGTTAGGTTAGGTTAGGTTATGAACCGTCGTAAAGCCGCATTAAACAATGTCACTTAGTGAGATGCATTGTTTTTCACCATTACAAGTCGGGAACTGCGATATCTAATGTGAAAGCGCATGAAACCGTCGTAATGTTGTAGAGAGCATTGTAAAGTAGCGAGTAAAACGTTTTCTAACGATAGAAGTGCGAAGGTTATGTTAGGTTTGTTATGTTAGTTTAAGCTAGGTAGCATCGTGAAACCACCAAAAAGGACGTCATCTAACGAGACAGTGTTGTTTTATTGCATGTACGAAACTGCAATAGATGAAATGTTGTGAAAGCACACAAAACGGCATGAACAAGCCAAATACTGCGTGTTGTACCGTTACAAGTGCGAAACTGCTATATTGTGATATTCTCGTTAAAGCGCATGCAAGCATCGTGAAACCCTAAAGAATGATGTCATTTAGTGATATACAGCGTTCTGTACTGTAATAGGTTGGTGAAAAACTGAGGTTATGCAAATATCGTAATTGTGAACTAAACAGTGTAATAGAGCGTTTTTAGATACAAGTGCAAATGTTAGGTTTGGTTAAGATATGAACCGTCGTAAAACCGCATTAAACAACGTCACTTAGTGAGATGCAGTGTTTTTCACCATTACAAGTCGGGAACTGCGATATCTAATGTGAAAGCGCTTGCAACCGTCGTTAGGTTAGGTTAGGTAAGGTTGGTTTGGGTTGGATTAGGTTTGGTTGGGTTGGGTTGGGTTGGGTTAGGTTGGGTTGGGTCGGGTTGGGTTGGGTTAGGTTAGGTTAGGTTACGTTAGGTTAGGTTAGGTTAGGTTACGTTAGGTTAGGTTAGGTTAGGATAGGGTAGGTTAGGTAAGGTTAGGTTAGGTTAGGTTAGGTTAAGATATGAACCGTCGTAAAACCGCATTAAACAATGTCACTTAGTGAGATGCAGTGTTTTTCACCATTACAAGTCGGGAACTGCGATATCTAATGTGAAAGCGCATGAAACCGTCGTAATGTTGTAGAGAGCATTGTAAAGTAGCGACTAAAACGTTTTCTAACGATAGAAGTGCGAAGGTTATGTTAGGTGTAGTTATGTTAATTTAAGGTAGGTAGCGTCGTGAAACCACCAAAAACGACGTCATCTAACGAGATAGTGTTGTTTTATTGCGAGTACGAAACTGCGATAGGTGGTAAAAGTGGTGAAAGCACATAAAACGGCATGAACAAGCCAAATACTGCGTGTTGTACCGTTACAAGTGCGAAACTGCTATGTTGTGATATTCTCGTTAAAGCGCATGCAAGCATCGTTAAACCTTAAAGAATGATGTCATTTAGCGAGATACAGCGTTCTGTACTGTAATAAGTTGGTGAAAAACTGTGAGGTCATGCAAATATCGTATTTGTGAACGAAACAGTGTAATAGAGCGTTTTTAGATACAAGTGCGATGTTAGGTTATGTTAAGATATGAACCGTCGTAAAACAGCATTAAACAATGTCAGTGAGATGCAGTGTTTTTCAACATTACAAGCCGGAAACTGCGATATCTAATGTGAAAGCGCATAAAACCGTCGTAATGTTGTAGAGAGCATTGTAAAGTAGCGAGTAAAACGTTTTCTAACGATAGAAGTGCGAAGGATAGGTTGAGTTATGTTAGTTTAAGCTAGGTAGCGTCGTGAAACCACCAAAAAGGACGTCATCTAACGAAATTGTGTTGTTTTATTGCGACTACGAAACTGCGATAGGTGAAATATTGTGAAAGGAGACAAAATGGCATGAACTAGCCAGGTACTGCGTGTTGACCGTTACAATTGCGAAACTGCTATATTGTGATATTCTCGTTAAAGCGCATGCAAGCATCGTGAAACCTTAAAAAACGATGTCATTTAGTGAGATACAGCGTTCTGTACTGCAATAAGTTTGTGAAAAACAATGAGGTCATGCAAATATCTTAAATGTGAACGAAAGAGTGTAATAGAGCGTTTTTAGATACAAGTGCGAATGTTAGGTTAGAATAAGATATGAACCGTCGTAAAACCGCATTAAACAATGTCACTTAGTGAGATGCAGTGTTTTTCACCATTACAAGTAGGGAACTGCGATATCTTATGAGAAAGCGCATAAAACCGTCGTAATGTTGTAGAGAGCATTGTAAAGTAGCGAGTAAAACGTTTTCTAACGATAGAAGTGCGAAGGATATGTTAGGTTGAGTTATGTTAGTTTAAGCTAGGTAGCATCGTGAAACCACCAAAAAGGACGTCATCTAACGAGACAGTGTTGTTTTATTGCATGTACGAAACTGCAATAGATGAAATGTTGTGAAAGCACACAAAACGGCATGAACAAGCCAGATACTGCGTGTTGTACCGTTACAAGTGCGAAACTGCTATATTGTGATATTCTCGTTAAAGCGCATGCAAGCATCGTGAAACCTTAAATAATGATGTCATTTAGCGAGATCCAGCATTCTGTACTCCAATAAGTTGGTGAAAAACTGTGAAGTTATGCAAATATTGTATTTGTGAACGAAACAGTGTAATAGAGCGTTTTTAGATACAAGTGCGATGTTAGGTTATGTTAAGATATTAACCGTCGTAAAACCGCAATAAACAATGTCACTTAGTGAGATGCAGTGTTTTTCACCATTACAAGTCGGGAACTGCGATATCTAATCTGAAAGCGCTTGCAACCGTCGTTAGGTTAGGTTAGGTTAGGTTAGGTTTGGTTAGGTTAGGTTAGGTTAGGTTGGTTTGGGTTAGGTTGGGTTGGGTTGGGTTGGGTTGGGTTGGGTTAGGTTAGGTTAGGTTACGTTAGGTTAGGTTACGTTAGGTTAGGTTAGGTTAGGGTAGGTTAGGTAAGCTTAGGTAAGGTTAGGTTAGGTTTGGTTAGGTTAGGTTAGGTTAAGATATGAACCGTCGTAAAACCGCATTAAACAATGTCACTTAGTGAGATGCAGTGTTTTTCACCATTACAAGTCGGGAACTGCGATATCTAATGTGAAAGCGCATGAAACCGTCGTAATGTTGTAGAGAGCATTGTAAAGTAGCGAGTAAAACGTTTTCTAACGATAGAAGTGCGAAAGGTATGTTAGGTTGAGTTATGTTAGTTTAAGCTAGGTAGCATCGTGAAACCACCAAAAAGGACGTCATCTAACGAGACAGTGTTGTTTTATTGCATGTACGAAACTGCAATAGATGAAATGTTGTGAAAGCACACAAAACGGCATGAACAAGCCAGATACTGCGTGTTGTACCGTTACAAGTGCGAAACTGCTATATTGTGATATTCTCGTTAAAGCGCATGCAAGCATCGTGAAACCTTAAAGAATGATGTCATTTACCGATATACAGCGTTCTGTACTGTAATAGGTTGGTGAAAAACTGAGGTTATGCAAATATCGTAATTGTGAACTAGTGTAATAGAGCGTTTTTAGATACAAGTGCAAATGTTAGGTTTGGTTGAGATATGAACCGTCGTAAAACAGCATTAAACAACGTCACTTAGTGAGATGCAGTGTTTTTCACCATTACAAGTCGGGAACTGCGATATCTAATGTGAAAGCGCTTGCAACCGTCGTTAGGTTAGGTTAGGTTGGTTTGGGTTGGATTAGGTTAGGTTGGGTTGGGTTGGGTTGGGTTAGGTTGGGTTAGGTTAGGTTAGGTTAGGTTAGGTTACGTTACGTTACGTTACGTTAGGTTAGGTTAGGTTAGGTTAGGTTAGGTTAGGTTACGTTAGGTTAGGTTAGGTTAGGGTAGTTTAGGTAAGGTTAGGTTAGGTTAGGTTAGGTTTGGTTAGGTTAGGTTAGGTTAAGATATGAACCGTCGTAACCGCATTAAACAATGTCACTTAGTGAGATGCAGTGTTTTTCACCATTACAAGTCGGGAACTGCGATATCTAACGTGAAAGCGCATGAAACCGTCGTAATGTTGTAGAGAGCATTGTAAAGTAGCGAGTAAAACGTTTTCTAACGATAGAAGTGCGAAGGTTATGTTAGGTTGAGTTATGTTAGTTTAAGCTAGGTAGCATCGTGAAACCACCAAAAAGGACGTCATCTAACGAGACAGTGTTGTTTTATTGCATGTACGAAACTGCAATAGATGAAATGATGTGAAAGTACACAAAACGGCATGAACAAGCCAGATACTGCGTGTTGTACCGTTACAAGTGCGAAACTGCTATATTGTGATAATCTCGTTAAAGCGCATGCAACCGTCGTTAGGTTAGGTTAGGTTGGTTTCGGTTGGATTAGGTTAGGTTGGGTTAGGTTGGGTTGGGTCGGGTTGGGGGTTGGGTTGGGTTGGGTTAGGTTGGGTTAGGTTAGGTTAGGTTACGTTACCTTACGTTAGGTTAGGTTAGGTTAGGTTACGTTAGGTTCGGTTAGGTTAGGTTCGGTTCGGTTAGGTTTGGTTAGTTTAGGTTAGGTTAGGTTGGGTTGGGTTGGGTTTGTTTAGGTTAGGTTAGGTTAAGTTTGGTTAGGTTAGGTCAGGTAAGGTAAGGTTGGGTTAGGTTAGGTTAGGTTAAGATATGAACCGTCGTAAAACCGCATTAAACAATGTCACTTAGTGAGATGCAGTGTTTTTCATCATTACAAGTCGGGAACTGCAATATCTAATGTGAAAGCGCTTGAAACCGTCGTAATGTTGTAGAAAGCAATGTAAAGTAGCCAGTAAAACGTTTTCTAACGATACAAATGCGAAGGTTATGTTAGCTGTAGTTATGTTAGTTTAAGCTAGGTAGCATCGTGAAACCACCAAAAAGGACGTCATCTAACGAGACAGTGTTGTTTTATTGCATGTACGAAACTGCAATAGATGAAATGTTGTGAAAGCACACAAAACGGCATGAACAAGCCAAATACTGCGTATTGTACCGTTACAAGTGCGAAACTGCTATGTTGTGATATTCTCGTTAAAGCGCATGCAAGCATCGTGAAACCTTAAAGAACGATGTCATTTAGTGAGATACAGCGTTCTGTACTGCAATAAGTTTGTGAAAAACAGTGAGGTCATGCAAATATCTTATATGTGAACGAAAGAGTGTAATAGAGCGTTTTTAGATACAAGTGCGAATGTTAGGTTAGAATAAGATATGAACCGTCGTAAAACCGCATTAAACAATGTCACTTAGTGAGATGCAGTGTTTTTCAACATTACAAGTCGGGAACTGCGATATCTAATGAGAAACCGCATAAAACCGTCGTAATGTTGTAGAGAGCATTGTAAAGTAGCGAGTAAAACGTTTTCTAACGATAGAAGTGCGAAGGTTATGTTAGGTTGAGTTATGTTAGTTTAAGCTAGGTAGCATCGTGAAACCACCAAAAAGGACGTCATCTAACGAGACAGTGTTGTTTTATTGCATGTACGAAACTGCAATAGATGAAATGTGAAAGCACACAAAACAGCATGAACAAGCCAAATACTGCGCGTTGTACCGTTACAAGTGCGAAACTGCTATGTTGTGATATTCTCGTTAAAGCGCATGCAAGCATCGTTAAACCTTAAAGAATGATGTCATTTAGCGAGATACAGCGTTCTGTACTGCAATAAGTTTGTGAAAAACAATGAGGTCATGCAAATATCTTAAATGTGAACAAAAGAGTGTAATAGAGCGTTTTTAGATACAAGTGCGAATGTTAGGTTAGAATAAGATATGAACCGTCGTAAAACCGCATTAAACAATGTCACTTAGTGAGATGCAGTGTTTTTCACCATTACAAGTAGGGAACTGCGATATCTTATGAGAAAGCGCATAAAACCGTCGTAATGTTGTAGAGAGCATTGTAAAGTAGCGAGTAAAACGTTTTCTAACGATAGAAGTGCGAAGGATATGTTAGGTTGAGTTATGTTAGTTTAAGGTAGGTAGCATCGTGAAACCACCAAAAAGGACGTCATCTAACGAGACAGTGTTGTTTTATTGCATGTACGAAACTGCAATAGATGAAATGTTGTGAAAGCACACAAAACGGCATGAACAAGCCAGATACTGCGTGTTGTACCGTTACAAGTGCGAAACTGCTATATTGTGATGTTCTCGTTAAAGCGCATGCAAGCATCGTGAAACCTTAAATAATGATGTCATTTAGCGAGATCCAGCATTCTGTACTCCAATAAGTTGGTGAAAAACTGTGAAGTTATGCAAATATTGTATTTGTGAACGAAACAGTGTAATAGAGCGTTTTTAGATACAAGTGCGATGTTAGGTTATGTTAAGATATTAACCGTCGTAAAACCGCAATAAACAATGTCACTTAGTGAGATGCAGTGTTTTTCACCATTACAAGTCGGGAACTGCGATATCTAATCTGAAAGCGCTTGCAACCGTCGTTAGGTTAGGTTAGGTTAGGTTAGGTTTGGTTAGGTTAGGTTAGGTTAGGTTGGTTTGGGTTAGGTTGGGTTGGGTTGGGTTGGGTTAGGTTAGGTTAGGTTACGTTAGGTTAGGTTACGTTAGGTTAGGTTAGGTTAGGGTAGGTTAGGTAAGCTTAGGTAAGGTTAGGTTAGGTTTGGTTAGGTTAGGTTAGGTTAAGATATGAACCGTCGTAAAACCGCATTAAACAATGTCACTTAGTGAGATGCAGTGTTTTTCACCATTACAAGTCGGGAACTGCGATATCTAATGTGAAAGCGCATGAAACCGTCGTAATGTTGTAGAGAGCATTGTAAAGTAGCGAGTAAAACGTTTTCTAACGATAGAAGTGCGAAGGTTATGTTAGGTTGAGTTATGTTAGTTTAAGCTAGGTAGCATCGTGAAACCACCAAAAAGGACGTCATCTAACGAGACAGTGTTGTTTTATTGCATGTACGAAACTGCAATAGATGAAATGTTGTGAAAGCACACAAAACGGCATGAACAAGCCAGATACTGCGTGTTGTACCGTTACAAGTGCGAAACTGCTATATTGTGATATTCTCGTTAAAGCGCATGCAAGCATCGTGAAACCTTAAAGAATGATGTCATTTAGCGATATACAGCGTTCTGTACTGTAATAGGTTGGTGAAAAACTGAGGTTATGCAAATATCGTAATTGTGAACTAGTGTAATAGAGCGTTTTTAGATACAAGTGCAAATGTTAGGTTTGGTTGAGATATGAACCGTCGTAAAACAGCATTAAACAACGTCACTTAGTGAGATGCAGTGTTTTTCACCATTACAAGTCGGGAACTGCGATATCTAATGTGAAAGCGCTTGCAACCGTCGTTAGGTTAGGTTAGGTTAGGTTGGTTTGGGTTGGATTAGGTTAGGTTGGGTTGGGTTGGGTTGGGTTGGGTTAGGTTGGGTTAGGTTAGGTTAGGTTAGGTTACGTTACGTTACGTTAGGTTAGGTTAGGTTAGGTTACGTTAGGTTAGGTTAGGTTACGTTAGGTTAGGTTAGGTTAGGGTAGTTTAGGTAAGGTTAGGTTAGGTTAGGTTAGGTTAGGTTTGGTTAGGCTAGGTTAGGTTAAGATATGAACCGTCGTAAAACCGCATTAAACAATGTCACTTAGTGAGATGCAGTGTTTTTCACCATTACAAGTCGGGAACTGCGATATCTAACGTGAAAGCGCATGAAACCGTCGTAATGTTGTAGAGAGCATTGTAAAGTAGCGAGTAAAACGTTGTTTAACGATAGAAGTGCGAAGGTTATGTTAGGTTGAGTTATGTTAGTTTAAGCTAGGTAGCATCGTGAAACCACCAAAAAGGACGTCATCTAACGAGACAGTGTTGTTTTATTGCATGTACGAAACTGCAATAGATGAAATGATGTGAAAGTACACAAAACGGCATGAACAAGCCAGATACTGCGTGTTGTACCGTTACAAGTGCGAAACTGCTATATTGTGATAATCTCGTTAAAGCGCATGCAACCGTCGTTAGGTTAGGTTAGGTTAGGTTAGGTTGGTTTCGGTTGGATTAGGTTAGGTTGGGTTGGGTCGGGTTGGGGGTTGGGTTGGGTTAGGTTGGGTTAGGTTAGGTTAGGTTACGTTACGTTACGTTAGGTTAGGTTAGGTTAGGTTAGGTTACGTTAGGTTCGGTTAGGTTAGGTTCGGTTCGGTTAGGTTTGGTTAGTTTAGGTTAGGTTAGGTCAGGTAAGGTAAGGTTGGGTTAGGTTAGGTTAGGTTAAGATATGAACCGTCGTAAAACCGCATTAAACAATGTCACTTAGTGAGATGCAGTGTTTTTCATCATTACAAGTCGGGAACTGCAATATCTAATGTGAAAGCGCTTGAAACCGTCGTAATGTTGTAGAAAGCAATGTAAAGTAGCCAGTAAAACGTTTTCTAACGATACAAATGCGAAGGTTATGTTAGCTGTAGTTATGTTAGTTTAAGCTAGGTAGCATCGTGAAACCACCAAAAAGGACGTCATCTAACGAGACAGTGTTGTTTTATTGCATGTACGAAACTGCAATAGATGAAATGTTGTGAAAGCACACAAAACGGCATGAACAAGCCAAATACTGCGTGTTGTACCGTTACAAGTGCGAAACTGCTATGTTGTGATATTCTCGTTAAAGCGCATGCAAGCATCGTGAAACCTTAAAGAACGATGTCATTTAGTGAGATACAGCGTTCTGTACTGCAATAAGTTTGTGAAAAACAGTGAGGTCATGCAAATATCTTAAATGTGAACGAAAGAGTGTAATAGAGCGTTTTTAGATACAAGTGCGAATGTTAGGTTAGAATAAGATATGAACCGTCGTAAAACCGCATTAAACAATGTCACTTAGTGAGATGCAGTGTTTTTCAACATTACAAGTCGGGAACTGCGATATCTAATGAGAAACCGCATAAAACCGTCGTAATGTTGTAGAGAGCATTGTAAAGTAGCGAGTAAAACGTTTTCTAACGATAGAAGTGCGAAGGTTATGTTAGGTTGAGTTATGTTAGTTTAAGCTAGGTAGCATCGTGAAACCACCAAAAAGGACGTCATCTAACGAGACAGTGTTGTTTTATTGCATGTACGAAACTGCAATAGATGAATTGTTGTGAAAGCACACAAAACGGCATGAACAAGCCAGATACTGCGTGTTGTACCGTTACAAGTGCGAAACTGCTATATTGTGATATTCTCGTTAAAGCGCATGCAAGCATCGTGAAACTTTAAAGAATGATGTCATTTAGCGATATACAGCGTTCTGTACTGTAATAGGTTGGTGAAAAACTGAGGTTATGCAATATCGTAATTGTGAACTAAACAGTGTAATAGAGCGTTTTTAGATACAAGTGAAAATGTTAGGTTTGGTTAAGATATGAACCGTCGTAAAACAGCATTAAACAACGTCACTTCGTGAGATGCAGTGTTTTTCACCATTACAAGTCGGGAACTGCGATATCTAATGTGAAAGCGCTTGCAACCGTCGTTAGGTTAGCTTAGGTTAGGTTGGTTTGGGTTGGATTAGGTTAGGTTGGGTTGGGTTGGGTTGGGTTGGGTTAGGTTGGGTTAGGTTAGGTTAGGTTAGGTTAGGTTAGGTTAGGTTAGGTTACGTTAGGTTAGGTTAGGTTAGGTTACGTTAGGTTAGGTTAGGTTAGGGTAGGGTAGGTTAGGTTAGGTCAGGTAAGGTAAGGTTGGGTTAGGTTAGGTTAGGTTAGGTTAGGTTAAGATATGAACCGTCGTAAAACCGCATTAAACAATGTCACTTAGTGAGATGCAGTGTTTTTCACCATTACAAGTCGGGAACTGCGATATCTAATCTGCAAGCGCATGAAACCGTCGTAATGTTGTAGAGAGCATTGTAAAGTAGCGAGTAAAACGTTTTCTAACGATAGAAGTGCGAAGGTTATGTCAGGTTGAGTTATGTTAGTTTAAGCTAGGTAGCATCGTGAAACCACCAAAAAGGACGTCATCTAACGAGATAGTGTTGTTTTATTGCATGTACGAAACTGCAATAGATAAATTGTTGTGAAAGCACACAAAACGGCATGAACAAGCCAGATACTGCGTGTTGTGCCGTTACAAGTGCGAAACTGCTATATTGTGATGTTCTCGTTAAAGCGCATGCAAGCATCGTGAAACCTTAAAGAATGATGTCATTTAGCGAGATCCAGCATTCTGTACTCCAATAAGTTGGTGAAAAACTGTGAGGTTATGCAAATATTGTATTTGTGAACGAAACAGTGTAATAGAGCGTTTTTAGATACAAGTGCGATGTTAGGTTATGTTAAGATATGAACCGTCGTAAAACCGCATTAAACAATGTCACTTAGTGAGATGCAGTGTTTTTCACCATTACAAGTCGGGAACTGCGATATCTAATGTGAAAGCGCTTGCAACCGTCGTTAGGTTAGGTTAGGTTAGGTTTGGTTAGGTTAGGTTAGGTTAGGTTGGTTTGGGTTGGATTAGGTGAGGTTGGGTTGGGTTGGGGGTTGGGTTAGGTTACGTTACGTTACGTTACGTTAGGTAAGGTTAAGTTAGGTTAGGTTGGGTTGGGTTGGGTTGGTTTAGGTTAGGTTAGGTTAAGATATGAACCGTCGTAAAACCGCATTAAACAATGTCACTTAGTGAGATGCAGTGTTTTTCACCATTACAAGTCGGGAACTGCGATATCTAATGTGAAAGTGCACGAAACCATCGTAATGTTGAAGAGAGCATTGTAAAGTAGCGAGTAAAACGCTTTCTAACGATAAAAGTGCGAAGGTTATGTTAGGTTGAGTTATGTTAGTTTAAGCTAGGTAGTATCGTGAATCCACCAAAAAGGACGTCATCTAACGAGACAGTGTTGTTTTATTGCATGTACGAAACTACAATAGATGAAATGTTGTGAAAGCACACAAAACGGCATGAACAAGCCAAATACTGCGTGTTGTACCGTTACAAGTGCGAAACTGCTATGTTGTGATATTCTCGTTAAAGCGCATGCAAGCATCGTTAAACCTTAAAGAATGATGTCATTTAGCGAGATACAGCGTTCTGTACTGTAATAAGTTGGTGAAAAACTGTGAGGTCATGCAAATATCGTATTTGTGAACGAAACAGTGTAATAGAGCGTTTTTAGATACAAGTGCGATGTTAGGTCATGTTAAGATACGAACCGTCGTAAAACCGCAATAAACAATGTCACTTAATGAGATGCAGTGTTTTTCACCATTACAAGTCAGGAACTGCGATATCTAATGTGAAAGCGCTTGCAACCGTCGTTAGGTTAGGTTAGGTTAGGTTAGGTTGGTTTGGGTTGGATTAGGTTGGGTTGGGTTAGGTTGGGTTAGGTTAGGTTAGGTTAGGTTAGGTTACGTTACGTTACGTTAGGTTAGGTTAGGTACGTTAGGTTAGGTTAGGTTACGTTAGGTTAGGTCAAGTTAGGGTAGGTTAGGTAAGGTTAGGTTAGGTTAGGTTAGGTTAAGATATGAACCGTCGTAAAACCGCATTAAACAACGTCAATTAGTGAGATGCAGTGTTTTTCACCATTACAAGTCGGGAACTGCGATATCTAATGTGAAAGCGCTTACAACCGTCGTTAGGTTAGGTTAGGTTAGGTTGGTTTGGGTTGGATTAGGTTAGGTTGGGTTGGGTTGGGTTGGGTTGGGTTAGGTTGGGTTAGGTTGGGTTAGGTTAGGTTACGTTACGTTACTTTACGTTACGTTAGGTTAGGTTAGGTTACGTTACGTTAGGTTAGGTTAGGTTAGGTTAGGGTAGGTTAGGTAGGGTTAGGTTAGGTTAGGTTAGGTTAGGTTTGGTTAGATTAGGTTAGGTTAAGATATGAACCGTCGTAAAACCGCATTAAACAATGTCACTTAGTGAGATGCAGTGTTTTTCACCATTACAATTCGGGAACTCCGATATCTAATGTGAAAGCGCATGAAACCGTCGTATATTGTAGAGAGCATTGTAAAGTAGCGAGTAAAACGTTTTCTAACGTTAGAAGTGCGAAGGTTATGTTAGGTTGAGTTATGTTAGTTTAAGCTAGGTAGCATCGTGAAACCACCAAAAAGGACATCATCTAACGAGATAGTGTTGTTTTGTTGCATATACGAAACTGCAGTAGGTGAAATGTTGTGAAAGCACACAAAACGGCATGAACAAGCCAGATGCTGCGTGTTGTACTGTTACAAGTGCGAAACTGCTATATTGTGATATTCTCGTTAAAGCGCATGCAAGCATCGTGAAACCTTAAAGAACGATGTCATTTATCGAGATACAGCGTTCTGCACTGCAATGGGTTGGTGAAAAACTGTGAGCTTATGCATATATCGTAATTGTGAACGAAACAGTGTAATAGAGCGTTTTAGATCAAGTGCGAATGTTAGGTTAGGTTAAGATATGAACCGTCGTAAAACCGCATTAAACAATGTCACTTAGTGAAATGCAGTGTTTTTCGCCATTACAAGTCGAGAACTGCGATATCTATTGTGAAAGCGCTTGCAACCGTCGTAATGTTGTAGAAATTAATGTAAAGTAGCGAGTAAAACGTTTTCTAACGATAGAAGTGCGAAGGTTATGTTAGGTTGAGTTATGTTAGTTTAAGCTAGGTAGCGTCGTGAAACCACCAAAAACGACGTCATCTAACGAGATAGTGTTGTTTTATTGCGAGTACGAAACGGCGATAGGTGAAATGTTGTGAAAGCACACAAAACGGCATGAACAAGCCAAATACTGCGCGTTGTACCGTTACAAGTGCGAAACTGCTAGGTTGTGATATTCTCGTTAAAGCGCATGCAAGCATCGTGAAACCTTAAAGAATGATGTCATTTAGCGAGATACAGCGTTCCGTACTGTAAATAGTTGGTGAAAAACTGTGAGGTCATGCAAATATCGTAATTGTGAAAAAAACAGTGTAATAGAGCGTTTTGAGATACAAGTGCGAATGTTAGGTTAGGTTAAGATATGAACCGTCGTAAAGCCGCATTAAACTATGTCACTTAGTGAGATGCAGTGTTTTTCACCATTACAAGTCGGGAACTGCGATATCTGTGAAAGCGCATGAAACCGTCGTAGTGTTGTAGAGAGCATTGTAAAGTAGCGAGTAAAACGTTTTCTAACGATAGAAGTGCGAAGGTAATGTTAGGTTGAGTTATGTTACTTTAGGCTAGGTAGCATCGTGAAACCACAAAAAGGACGTCATCTACCGAGATAGTGTTGTTTTATTGCGAGTACGAAACTGCGATAGGTGAAATGTTGTGAAAGCACACAAAACGGCATGAACAAGCCAAATACTGCGTGTTGTACCGTTACAAGTGCGAAACTGCTATGTTGTGATATTCTCGTTAAAGCGCATGCAAGCATCGTTAAACCTTAAAGAATGATGTCATTTAGCGAGATACAGCGTTCTGTACTGCAATAAGTTGGTGAAAAACTGTGAGGTCATGCAAATATCTTAAATGTGAACGAAAAAGTGTAATAGAGCGTTTTTAGATACAAGTGCGAATGTTAGGTTAGAATAAGATATGAACCGTCGTAAAACCGCATTAAACAATGTCACTTAGTGAGATGCAGTGTTTTTCACCATTACAAGCCGGGAACTGCGATATCTAATGTGAAAGCGCATAAAACCGTCGTAATGTTGTAGAGAGCATTGTAAAGTAGCGAGTAAAACGTTTTCTAATGATAGAAGTGCGAAGGATATGTTAGGTTGAGTTATGTTAGTTTAAGCTAGGTAGCGTCGTGAAACCACCAAAAGG
This sequence comes from Rhipicephalus microplus, assembly GCF_043290135.1. Classification (NCBI taxonomy): domain Eukaryota; kingdom Metazoa; phylum Arthropoda; class Arachnida; order Ixodida; family Ixodidae; genus Rhipicephalus; species Rhipicephalus microplus. Next base: position 863,656 of record NW_027464674.1, read on the forward strand.
ACGTCATCTAACGAGATTGTGTTGTTTTATTGCGACTACGAAACTGCGATAGGTGAAATATTGTGAAAGGACACAAAGTGGCATGAACTAGCCAGGTACTGCGTGTTGACCGTTACAAGTGCGAAACTGCTATATTGTGATATTCTCGTTAAAGCGCATGCAAGCATCGTGAAACCTTAAAGAACGATGTCATTTAGTGAGATACAGCGTTCTGTACTGCAATAAGTTTGTGAAAAACAGTGAGGTCATGCAAATATCTTAAATGTGAACGAGTGTAATAGAGCGTTTTTAGATACAAGTGCGAATGTTAGGTTAGAATAAGATATGAACCGTCGTAAAACCGCATTAAACAATGTCACTTAGTGAGATGCAGTGTTTTTCACCATTACAAGTCGGGAACTGCGATATCTTATGAGAAAGCGCATATAACCGTCGTAATGTTGTAGAGAGCATTGTAAAGTAGCGAGTAAAACGTTTTCTAACGATAGAAGTGCGAAGGATATGTTAGGTTGAGTTATGTTAGTTTTAGCTAGGTAGCGTCGTGAAACCACCAAAAACGACGTCATCTAACGAGATAGTGTTGTTTTATTGCGAGTACGAAACTGCGATAGGTGAAATATTGTGAAAGGACACAAAATGGCATGAACTAGCCAGGTACTGCGTGTTGTACCGTTACAAGTGCGAAACTGCTATATTGTGATATTCTCGTTAAAGCGCATGCAAGCATCGTGAAACCTTAAAGAACGATGTAATTTAGCGAGATACAGCGTTCTGTACTGCAATAAGTTGGTGAAAAACTGTGAGGTCATGCAAATATCTTAAATGTGAACGAAAGAGTGTAATAGAGCGTTTTTAGATACAAGTGCGAATGTTAGGTTAGAATAAGATATGAACCGTCGTAAAGCCGCATTAAACAATGTCACTTAGTGAGATGCAGTGTTTTTCACCATTACAAGCCGGGAACTGCGATATCTAATGTGAAAGCGCATAAAACCGTCGTAATGTTGTAGAGAGCATTGTAAAGTAGCGAGTAAAACGTTTTCTAACGATAGAAGTGCGAAGGATATGTTAGGTTGAGTTATGTTACTTTAAGCTAGGTAGCGTCGAGAAACCACCAAAAGGACGTCATCTAACGAGATTGTGTTGTTTTATTGCGACTACGAAACTGCGATAGGTGAAATATTGTGAAAGGACACAAAATGGCATGAACTAGCCAGGTACTGCGTGTGGACCGTTACAAGTGCGAAACTGCTATATTGTGATATTCTCGTTAAAGCGCATGCAAGCATCGTGAAACCTTAAAGAACGATGTCATTTAGTGAGATACAGCGTTCTGTACTGCAATAAGTTTGTGAAAAACAGTGAGGTCATGCAAATATCGTAATTGTGAACAAAACAGTGTAAGAGAACGTTTTGAGATACAAGTGCGAATGTTAGGTTAGGTTAAGATATGAACCGTCGTAAAGCCGCATTAAACAATGTCACTTAGTGAGATGCAGTGTTTTTCACCATTACAAGTCGGGAACTGCGATATCTATTGTGAAAGCGCATGAAACCGTCGTAGTGTTGTAGAGAGCATTGTAAAGTAGCGAGTAAAACGTTTTCTAACGATAGAAGTGCGAAGGTAATATTAGGTTGAGTTATGTTACTTTAGGCTAGGTAGCATCGTGAAACCCCAAAAAAGGACGTCATCTAACGAGATAGTGTTGTTTTCTTGCATGTACGAAACTGCAATAGGTGAAATGTTGTGAAAGCACATAAAACGGCATGAACAAGCCAGATACTGCGTGGTGTACCGTTACAAGTGAGAAACTGCTTTATTGTGATATTCTCGGTAAAGCGCATGCAAGCATCGTGTAACCTCAAAGAACGATGTCATTTAGCGAGATACAGCGTTCTGTACTGCAATAAGTTGGTGAAAAACTGTGCGGTTATGCAAATATCGTAATTGTGAACGAAACAGTGTTATAGAGCGTTTTTAGATACAAGTGCGAATGTAAGGTTTGGTTAAGATTTGAACCGTCGTAAAACAGCATTAAACAATGTCACTAGTGAGATGCAGTGTTTTTCACCATTACAAGCCGGGAACTGCGATATCTAAAGTGAAAGCGCATAAAACCGTCGTAATGTTGTAGAGAGCATTGTAAAGTAGCGAGTAAAACGTTTTCTAATGATAGAAGTACGAAGGATATGTTAGGTTGAGTTATGTTAAAGCTAGGTAGCGTCGTGAAACCACCAAAAAGGACGTCATCTAACGAGACAGTGTTGTTTTATTGCATGTACGAAACTGCAATAGATGAAATGTTGTGAAAGCACACAAAACGGCATGAACAAGCCAGATACTGCGTGTTGTACCGTTACAAGTGCGAAACTGCTATATTGTGATAATCTCGTTAAAGCGCATGCAACCGTCGTTAGGTTAGGTTAGGTTAGGTTAGGTTAGGTTGGTTTCGGTTGGATTAGGTTAGGTTGGGTTGGGTCGGGTTGGGGGTTAGGTTGGGTTAGGTTAGGTTAGGTTACGTTACGTTACGTTACGTTAGGTTAGAATAGGTTAGGTTACGTTAGGTTCGGTTAGGTTAGGTTAGGTTCGGTTCGGTTAGGTTTGGTTAGTTTAGGTTAGGTTAGGTTAGGTTGGGTTGGGTTGGGTTGGGTTGGGTTGGTTTAGGTTAGGTTAGGTTAAGTTTGGTTAGGTTAGGTCAGGTAAGGTAAGGTTGGGTTAGGTTAGGTTAGGTTAGGTTAAGATATGAACCGTCGTAAAACCGCATTAAACAATGTCACTTAGTGAGATGCAGTGTTTTTCACCATTACAAGTCGGGAACTGCAATATCTAATGTGAAAGCGCTTGAAACCGTCGTAATGTTGTAGAAAGCAGTGTAAAGTAGCCAGTAAAACGTTTTCTAACGATACAAATGCGAAGGTTATGTTAGGTGTAGTTATGTTAGTTTAAGGTAGGTAGCGTCGTGAAACCACCAAAAACGACGTCATCTAACGAGATTGTGTTGTTTTATTGCGACTACGAAACTGCGATAGGTGAAATATTGTGAAAGGACACAAAATGGCATGAACTAGCCAGGTACTGCGTGTTGTACCGTTACAAGTGCGAAACTGCTATATTGTGATATTCTCGTTGAAGCGTATGCAAGCATCGTGAAACCTTAAAGAACGATGTCATTTAGCGAGATACAGCGTTCTGTACTGCAATAAGTTGGTGAAAAACTGTGAGGTCATGCAAATATCTTAAATGTGAACGAGTGTAATAGAGCGTTTTTAGATACAAGTGCGAATGTTAGGTTAGAATAAGATATGAACCGTCGTAAAACCGCATTAAACAATGTCACTTAGTGAGATGCAGTGTTTTTCACCATTACAAGTCGGGAACTGCGATATCTTATGAGAAAGCGCATAAAACCGTCGTAATGTTGTAGAGAGCATTGTAAAGTAGCGAGTAAAACGTTTTCTAACGATAGAAGTGCGAAGGATATGTTAGGTTGAGTTATGTTAGTTTAAGCTAGGTAGCGTCGTGAAACCACCAAAAACGACGTCGTCTAACGAGATAGTGTTGTTTTATTGCGAGTACGAAACTGCGATAGGTGAAATATTGTGAAAGGACACAAAATGGCATGAACTAGCCAGGTACTGCGTGTTGTACCGTTACAAGTGCGAAACTGCTATATTGTGATATTCTCGTTAAAGCGCATGCAAGCATCGTGAAACCTTAAAGAACGATGTCATTTAGCGAGATACAGCGTTCTGTACTGCAATAAGTTGGTGAAAAACTGTGAGGTCATGCAAATATCTTAAATGTGAACGAAAGAGTGTAATAGAGCGTTTTTAGATACAAGTGCGAATGTTAGGTTAGAATAAAATATGAACCGTCGTAAAACCGCATCAAACAATGTCACTTAGTGAGATGCAGTGTTTTTCACCATTACAAGTCGGGAACTGCGATATCTTATGGGAAAGCGCATAAAACCGTCGTAATGTTGTAGAGAGCATTGTAAAGTAGCGAGTAAAACGTTTTCTAACGATAGAAGTGCGAAGGATATGTTAGGTTGAGTTATGTTAGTTTAAGCTAGGTAGCGTCGTGAAACCACCAAAAACGACGTCGTCTAACGAGATAGTGTTGTTTTATTGCGAGTACGAAACTGCGATAGGTGAAATATTGTGAAAGGACACAAATTGGCATGAACTAGCCAGGTACTGCGTGTTGTACCGTTACAAGTGCGAAACTGCTATATTGTGATATTCTCGTTAAAGCGCATGCAAGCATCGTGAAACCTTAAAGAACGATGTCATTTAGCGAGATACAGCGTTCTGTACTGCAATAAGTTGGTGAAAAACTGTGAGGTCATGCAAATATCTTAAATGTGAACAAAACAGTGTAATAGAGCGTTTTGAGATACAAGTGCGAATGTTAGGTTAGGTTAAGATATGAACCGTCGTAAAGCCGCATTAAACAATGTCACTTAGTGAGATGCAGTGTTTTTCACCATTACAAGCCGGGAACATCGATATCTAATGTGAAAGCGCATAAAACCGTCGTAATGTTGTAGAGAGCATTGTAAAGTAGCGAGTAAAACGTTTTCTAACGATAGAAGTGCGAAGGATATGTTAGGTTGAGTTATGTTAGTTTAAGCTAGGTAGCGTCGTGAAACCACCAAAAGGACGTCATCTAACGAGATTGTGTTGTTTTATTGCGACTACAAAACTGCGATAGGTGACATATTGTGAAAGGACACAAAATGGCATGAACTAGCCAGGTACTGCGTGTTGACCGTTACAAGTGCGAAACTGCTATATTGTGATATTCTCGTTAAAGCGCATGCAAGCATCGTGAAACCTTAAAGAACGATGTCATTTAGTGAGATACAGCGTTCTGTACTGCAATAAGTTTGTGAAAAACAGTGAGGTCATGCAAATATCTTAAATGTGAACGAAAGTGTAATAGAGCGTTTTTAGATACAAGTGCGAATGTTAGGTTAGAATAAAATATGAACCGTCGTAAAACCGCATTAAACAATGTCACTTAGTGAGATGCAGTGTTTTTCACCATTACAAGTCGGGAACTGCGATATCTTATGAGAAAGCGCATAAAACCGTCGTAATGTTGTAGAGAGCATTAAAAAGTAGCGAGTAAAACGTTTTCTAATGATAGAAGTGCGAAGGATATGTTAGGTTGAGTTATGTTAGTTTAAGCTAGGTAGCGTCGTGAAACCATCAAAAACGACGTCATCTAACGAGATAGTGTTGTTTTATTGCGAGTACGAAACTGCGATAGGTGAAATGTTCTGAAAGCACACAAAACGGCATGAACAAGCCAAATACTGCGCGTTGTACCGTTACAAGTGCGAAACTGCTATGTTGTGATATTCTCGTTAAAGCGCATGCAAGCATCGTGAAACCTTAAAGAATGATGTCATTTAGCGAGATACAGCGTTCCGTACTGTAAATAGTTGGTGAAAAACTGTGAGGTCATGCAAATATCGTAATTGTGAACAAAACAGTGTAATAGAGCGTTTTGAGATACAAGTGCGAATGTTAGGTTAGGTTAAGATATGAACCGTCGGAAAGCCGCATTAAACAATGTCACTTAGTGAGATGCAGTGTTTTTCACCATTACAAGTCGGGAACTGCGATATCTATTGTGAAAGCGCATGAAACCGTCGTAGTGATGTAGAGAGCATTGTAAAGTAGCGAGTAAAACGTTTTCTAACGATAGAAGTGCGAAGGTAATGTTAGGTTGAGTTATGTTACTTTAGGCTAGGTAGCATCGTGAAACCACAAAAAAGGACGTCATCTAACGAGATAGTGTTTTCTTGCATGTACGAAACTGCAATAGGTGAAATGTTGTGAAAGCACATAAAACGGCATGAACAAGCCAGATACTGCGTGGTGTACCGTTACAAGTGAGAAACTGCTATATTGTGATATTCTCGGTAAAGCGCATGCAAGCATCGTGTAACCTCAAAGAACGATGTCATTTAGCGAGATACAGCGTTCTGTACTGCAATAAGTTGGTGAAAAACTGTGAGGTCATGCAAATATCTTAAATGTGAACGAAAGAGTGTAATAGAGCGTTTTTAGATACAAGTGCGAATGTTAGGTTAGAATAAGATATGAACCGTCGTAAAACGGCATTAAACAATGTCACTTAGTGAGATGCATGTTTTTCACCATTACAAGCCGGGAACTGCGATATCTAATGTGAAAGCGCATAAAACCGTCGTAATGTTGTAGAGAGCATTGTAAAGTAGCGAGTAAAACGTTTTCTAACGATAGAAGTGCGAAGGATATGTCAGGTCGAGTTATGTTAAAGCTAGGTAGCGTCGTGAAACCACCAAAAAGTACGTCATCTAACGAGACAGTGTTGTTTTATTGCATGTACGAAACTGCAATAGATGAAATGTTGTGAAAGCACACAAAACGGCATGAACAAGCCAGATACTGCGTGTTGTACCGTTACAAGTGCGAAACTGCTATATTGTGATATTCTCGTTAAAGCGCATGCAAGCATCGTGAAACCTTAAAGAATGATGTCATTTAGCGATATACAGCGTTCTGTACTGTAATACGTTGGTGAAAAATTGAGGTTATGCAAATATCGTAATTGTGAACTAAACAGTGTAATAGAGCGTTTTTAGATACAAGTGCAAATGTTAGGTTTGGTTAAGATATGAACCGTCGTAAAACAGCATTAAACAACGTCACTTAGTGAGATGCAGTGTTTTTCACCATTACAAGTCGGGAACTGCGATATCTAATGTGAAAGCGCTTGCAACCGTCGTTAGGTTAGGTTAGGTTAGGTTGGTTTGGGTTGGATTAGGTTAGGTTGGGTTGGGTGTGGTTGGGTTGGGGGTTGGGTTGGGTTAGGTTGGGTTAGGTTAGGTTAGGTTACGTTACGTTACGTTAGGTTAGGTTAGGTTAGGTTACGTTAGGTTCGGTTAGGTTAGGTTCGGTTCGGTTAGGTTTGGTTAGTTTAGGTTAGGTTAGGTTGGGTTGGGTTGGGTTGGGTTGGGTTGGTTTAGGTTAGGTTAGGTTAAGTTTGGTTAGGTTAGGTCAGGTAAGGTAAGGTTGAGTTAGGTTAGGTTAGGTTAGGTTAAGATATGAACCGTCGTAAAACCGCATTAAACAATGTCACTTAGTGAGATGCAGTGTTTTTCACCATTACAAGTCGGGAACTGCAATATCTAATGTGAAAGCGCTTGAAACCGTCGTAATGTTGTAGAAAGCAATGTAAAGTAGCCAGTAAAACGTTTTCTAACGATACAAATGCGAAGGTTATGTTAGGTGTAGTTATGTTAGTTTAAGGTAGGTAGCGTCGTGAAACCACCAAAAACGACGTCATCTAACGAGATTGTCTTGGTTTATTGCGACTACGAAACTGCAATAGATGAAATGTTGTGAAAGCACACAAAACGGCATGAACAAGCCAGATACTGCGTGTTGTACCGTTACAAGTGCGAAACTGCTATATTGTGATATTCTCGTTAAAGCGCATGCAAGCATCGTGAAACCTTAAAGAACGATGTCATTTAGCGAGATACAGCGTTCCGTACTGTAAATAGTTGGTGAAAAACTGTGAGGTCATGCAAATATCGTAATTGTGAACAAAACAGTGTAATAGAGCGTTTTGAAATACAAGTGCGAATGTTAGGTTAGTTTAAGATATGAACCGTCGTAAAGCCGCATTAAACAATGTCACTTAGTGAGATGCAGTGTTTTTCACCATTACAAGCCGGGAACTGCGATATCTAATGTGAAAGCGCATAAAACCGTCGTAATGTTGTAGAGAGCATTGTAAAGTAGCGAGTAAAACGTTTTCTAACGATAGAAGTGCGAAGGATATGTTAGGTTGAGTTATGTTAGTTTAAGCTAGGTAGCGTCGTGAAACCACCAAAAGGACGTCATCTAACGAGATTGTGTTGTTTTATTGCGACTACGAAACTGCGATAGGTGAAATATTGTGAAAGGACACAAAATGGCATGAACTAGCCAGGTACTGCGTGTTGACCGTTACAAGTGCGAAACTGCTATATTGTGATATTCTCGTTAAAGCGCATGCAAGCATCGTGAAACCTTAAAGAACGATGTCATTTAGTGAGATACAGCGTTCTGTACTGCAATAAGTTTGTGAAAAACAGTGAGGTCATGCAAATATCTTAAATGTGAACGAAAGTGTAATAGAGCGTTTTTAGATACAAGTGCGAATGTTAGGTTAGAATAAGATATGAACCGTCGTAAAACCGCATTAAACAATGTCACTTAGTGAGATGCAGTGTTTTTCACCATTACAAGTCGGGAACTGCGATATCTTATGAGAAAGCGCATAAAACCGTCGTAATGTTGTAGAGAGCATTGTAAAGTAGCGAGTAAAACGTTTTCTAATGATAGAAGTGCGAAGGATATGTTAGGTTTAGTTATGTTAGTTTAAGCTAGGTAGCGTCGTGAAACCATCAAAAACGACGTCATCTAACGAGATAGTGTTGTTTTATTGCGAGTAAGAAACTGCGATAGGTGAAATGTTCTGAAAGCACACAAAACGGCATGAACAAGCCAAATACTGCGCGTTGTACCGTTACAAGTGCGAAACTGCTATGTTGTGATATTCTCGTTAAAGCGCATGCAAGCATCGTGAAACCTTAAAGAATGATGTCATTTAGCGAGATACAGCGTTCCGTACTGTAAATAGTTGGTGAAAAACTGTGAGGTCATGCAAATATCGTAATTGTGAACAAAACAGTGTAATAGAGCGTTTTGAGATACAAGTGCGAATGTTAGGTTAGGTTCAGATATGAACCGTCGTAAAGCCGCATTAAACAATGTCACTTAGTGAGATGCAGTGTTTTTCACCATTACAAGTCGGGAACTGCGATATCTATTGTGAAAGCGCATGAAACCGTCGTAGTGATGTAGAGAGCATTGTAAAGTAGCGAGTAAAACGTTTTCTAACGATAGAAGTGCGAAGGTAATGTTAGGTTGAGTTATGTTACTTTAGGCTAGGTAGCATCGTGAAACCACAAAAAAGGACGTCATCTAACGAGATAGTGTTGTTTTCTTGCATGTACGAAACTGCAATAGGTGAAATGTTGTGAAAGCACATAAAACGGCATGAACAAGCCAGATACTGCGTGGTGTACCGTTACAAGTGAGAAACTGCTATATTGTGATATTCTCGGTAAAGCGCATGCAAGCATCGTGTAACCTCAAAGAACGATGTCATTTAGCGAGATACAGCGTTCTGTACTGCAATAAGTTGGTGAAAAACTGTGAGGTCATGCAAATATCTTAAATGTGAACGAAAGAGTGTAATAGAGCGTTTTTAGATACAAGTGCGAATGTTAGGTTAGAATAAGATATGAACCGTCGTAAAACGGCATTAAACAATGTCACTTAGTGAGATGCATGTTTTTCACCATTACAAGCCGGGAACTGCGATATCTAATGTGAAAGCGCATAAAACCGTCGTAATGTTGTAGAGAGCATTGTAAAGTAGCGAGTAAAACGTTTTCTAACGATAGAAGTGCGAAGGATATGTTAGGTTGAGTTATGTTAAAGCTAGGTAGCGTCGTGAAACCACCAAAAAGTACGTCATCTAACGAGACAGTGTTGTTTTATTGCATGTACGAAACTGCAATAGATGAAATGTTGTGAAAGCACACAAAACGGCATGAACAAGCCAGATACTGCGTGTTGTACCGTTACAAGTGCGAAACTGCTATATTGTGATATTCTCGTTAAAGCGCATGCAAGCATCGTGAAACCTTAAAGAATGATGTCATTTAGCGATATACAGCGTTCTGTACTGTAATACGTTGGTGAAAAATTGAGGTTATGCAAATATCGTAATTGTGAACTAAACAGTGTAATAGAGCGTTTTTAGATACAAGTGCAAATGTTAGGTTTGGTTAAGATATGAACCGTCGTAAAACAGCATTAAACAACGTCACTTAGTGAGATGCAGTGTTTTTCACCATTACAAGTCGGGAACTGTGATATCTAATGTGAAAGCGCTTGCAACCGTCGTTAGGTTAGGTTAGGTTAGGTTGGTTTGGGTTGGATTAGGTTAGGTTGGGTTGGGTTGGGTGTGGTTGGGTTGGGGGTTGGGTTGGGTTAGGTTGGGTTAGGTTAGGTTAGGTTACGTTACGTTACGTTAGGTTAGGTTAGGTTAGGTTACGTTAGGTTCGGTTAGGTTAGGTTCGGTTCGGTTAGGTTTGGTTAGTTTAGGTTAGGTTAGGTTGGGTTGGGTTGGGTTGGGTTGGGTTGGTTTAGGTTAGGTTAGGTTAAGTTTGGTTAGGTTAGGTCAGGTAAGGTAAGGTTGAGTTAGGTTAGGTTAGGTTAGGTTAAGATATGAACCGTCGTAAAACTGCATTAAACAATGTCACTTAGTGAGATGCAGTGTTTTTCACCATTACAAGTCGGGAACTGCAATATCTAATGTGAAAGCGCTTGAAACCGTCGTAATGTTGTAGAAAGCAATGTAAAGTAGCCAGTAAAACGTTTTCTAACGATACAAATGCGAAGGTTATGTTAGGTGTAGTTATGTTAGTTTAAGGTAGGTAGCGTCGTGAAACCACCAAAAACGACGTCATCTAACGAGATTGTGTTGTTTTATTGCGACTACGAAACTGCGATAGGTGAAATATTGTGAAAGGACACAAAATGGCATGAACTAGCCAGGTACTGCGTGTTGTACCGTTACAAGTGCGAAACTGCTACATTGTGATATTCTCGTTAAAGCGCATGCAAGCATCGTGAAACCTCAAAGAACGATGTCATTTAGCGAGATACAGCGTTCTGTACTGCAATAAGTTGGTGAAAAACTGTGAGGTCATGCAAATATCTTAAATGTGAACGAAAGAGTGTAATAGAGCGTTTTTAGATACAAGTGCGAATGTTAGGTTAGAATAAGATATGAACCGTCGTAAAACCGCATTAAACAATGTCACTTAGTGAGATGCAGTGTTTTTCACCATTACAAGTCGGGAACTGCGATATCTTATGAGAAAGCGCATAAAACCGTCGTAATGTTGTAGAGAGCATTGTAAAGTAGCGAGTAAAACGTTTTCTAACGATAGAAGTGTAAAGGATTTGTTAGGTTGAGTTATGTTAGTTTAAGCTAGGTAGCGTCGTGAAACCACCAAAACCGACGTCATCTAACGAGATAGTGTTATTTTATTGCGAGTACGAAACTGCGATAGGTGAAATGTTGTGAAAGCACACAAAACGGCATGAACAAGCCAAATACTGCGCGTTGTACCGTTACAAGTGCGAAACTGCTATGTTGTGATATTCTCGTTAAAGCGCATGCAAGCATCGTGAAACCTTAAAGAACGATGTCATTTAGCGAGATACAGCGTTCCGTACTGTAAATAGTTGGTGAAAAACTGTGAGGTCATGCAAATATCGTAATTGTGAACAAAACAGTGTAATAGAGCGTTTTGAAATACAAGTGCGAATGTTAGGTTAGGTTAAGATATGAACCGTCGTAAAGCCGCATTAAAGAATGTCACTTAGTGAGATGCAGTGTTTTTCACCATTACAAGCCGGGAACTGCGATATCTAATGTGAAAGCGCATAAAACCGTCGTAATGTTGTAGAGAGCATTGTAAAGTAGCGAGTAAAACGTTTTCTAACGATAGAAGTGCGAAGGATATGTTAGGTTGAGTTATGTTAGTTTAAGCTAGGTAGCGTCGTGAAACCACCAAAAGGACGTCATCTAACGAGATTGTGTTGTTTTATTGCGACTACGAAACTGCGATAGGTGAAATATTGTGAAAGGACACAAAATGGCATGAACTAGCCAGGTACTGCGTGTTGACCGTTACAAGTGCGAAACTGCTATATTGTGATATTCTCGTTAAAGCGCATGCAAGCATCGTGAAACCTTAAAGAACGATGTCATTTAGTGAGATACAGCGTTCTGTACTGCAATAAGTTTGTGAAAAACAGTGAGGTCATGCAAATATCTTAAATGTGAACGAAAGTGTAATAGAGCGTTTTTAGATACAAGTGCGAATGTTAGGTTAGAATAAGATATGAACCGTCGTAAAACCGCATTAAACAATGTCACTTAGTGAGATGCAGTGTTTTTCACCATTACAAGTCGGGAACTGCGATATCTTATGAGAAAGCGCATAAAACCGTCGTAATGTTGTAGAGAGCATTGTAAAGTAGCGAGTAAAACGCTTTCTAATGATAGAAGTGCGAAGGATATGTTAGGTTGAGTTATGTTAGTTTAAGCTAGGTAGCGTCGTGAAACCATCAAAAACGACGTCATCTAACGAGATAGTGTTGTTTTATTGCGAGTACGAAACTGCGATAGGTGAAATGTTCTGAAAGCACACAAAACGGCATGAACAAGCCAAATACTGCGCGTTGTACCGTTACAAGTGCGAAACTGCTATGTTGTGATATTCTCGTTAAAGCGCATGCAAGCATCGTGAAACCTTAAAGAATGATGTCATTTAGCGAGATACAGCGTTCCGTACTGTAAATAGTTGGTGAAAAACTGTGAGGTCATGCAAATATCGTAATTGTGAACAAAACAGTGTAATAGAGCGTTTTGAGATACAAGTGCGAATGTTAGGTTAGGTTAAGATATGAACCGTCGTAAAGCCGCATTAAACAATGTCACTTAGTGAGATGCAGTGTTTTTCACCATTACAAGTCGGGAACTGCGATATCTATTGTGAAAGCGCATGAAACCGTCGTAGTGATGTAGAGAGCATTGTAAAGTAGCGAGTAAAACGTTTTCTAACGATAGAAGTGCGAAGGTAATGTTAGGTTGAGTTATGTTACTTTAGGCTAGGTAGCGTCGTGAAACCACCAAAAAGTACGTCATCTAACGAGACAGTGTTGTTTTATTGCATGTACGAAACTGCAATAGATGAAATGTTGTGAAAGCACACAAAACGGCATGAACAAGCCAGATACTGCGTGTTGTACCGTTACAAGTGCGAAACTGCTATATTGTGATATTCTCGTTAAAGCGCATGCAAGCATCGTGAAACCTTAAAGAATGATGTCATTTAGCGATATACAGCGTTCTGTACTGTAATACGTTGGTGAAAAATTGAGGTTATGCAAATATCGTAATTGTGAACTAAACAGTGTAATAGAGCGTTTTTAGATAAAGTGCGAATGTTAGGCTAGGTTAGGATATGAACCGTCGTAAAACAGCATTAAACAACGTCACTTAGTGAGATGCAGTGTTTTTCACCATTACAAGTCGGGAACTGCGATATCTAATGTGAAAGCGCTTGCAACCGTCGTTAGGTTAGGTTAGGTGAGGTTGGTTTGGGTTGGATTAGGTTAGGTTGGGTTGGGTAGGGTGTGGTTGGGTTGGGGGTTGGGTTGGGTTAGGTTGGGTTAGGTTAGGTTAGGTTACGTTACGTTACGTTAGGTTAGGTTAGGTTAGGTTACGTTAGGTTCGGTTAGGTTAGGTTCGGTTCGGTTAGGTTTGGTTAGTTTAGGTTAGGTTAGGTTGGGTTGGGTTGGGTTGGGTTGGGTTGGTTTAGGTTAGGTTAGGTTAAGTTTGGTTAGGTTAGGTCAGGTAAAGTAAGGTTGAGTTAGGTTAGGTTAGGTTAGGTTAAGATATGAACCGTCGTAAAGCCGCATTAAACAATGTCACTTAGTGAGATGCAGTGTTTTTCACCATTACAAGTCGGGAACTGCGATATCTATTGTGAAAGCGCATGAAACCGTCGTAGTGTTGTAGAGAGCATTGTAAAGTAGCGAGTAAAACGTTTTCTAACGATAGAAGTGCGAAGGTAATGTTAGGTTGAGTTATGTTAAAGCTAGGTAGCGTCGTGAAACCACCAAAAAGGACGTCATCTAACGAGATTGTGTTGTTTTATTGCGACTACGAAACTGCGATAGGTGAAATATTGTGAAAGGACACAAAATAGCATGAACTAGCCAGGTACTGCGTGTTGTACCGTTACAAGTGCGAAACTGCTATATTGTGATATTCTCGTTAAAGCGCATGCAAGCATCGTGAAACCTTAAAGAACGATGTCATTTAGCGAGATACAGCGTTCTGTACTGCAATAAGTTGGTGAAAAACTGTGAGGTCATGCAAATATCTTAAATGTGAACGAAAGAGTGTAATAGAGCGTTTTTAGATACAAGTGCGAATGTTAGGTTAGAATAAGATATGAACCGTCGTAAAACCGCATTAAACAATGTCACTTAGTGAGATGCAGTGTTTTTCACCATTACAAGCCGGGAACTGCGATATCTAATGTGAAAGCGCATAAAACCGTCGTAATGTTGTAGAGAGCATTGTAAAGTAGCGAGTAAAACGTTTTCTAACGATAGAAGTGCGAAGGATATGTTAGGTTGAGTTATGTTAGTTTAAGCTAGGTAGCGTCGTGAAACCACCAAAAAGGACGTCATCTAACGAGATTGTGTTGTTTTATTGCATGTACGAAACTGCAATAGGTGAAATGTGAAAGCACACAAACCGGCATGAACGAGCCAGATACTGCGTGTTGTACCGTTACAAGTGCGAAACTGCTATATTGTGATATTCTCGGTAAAGCGCATGCAAGCATCGTGTAACCTCAAAGAACGATGTCATTTAGCGAGATACAGCGTTCTGTACTGCAATAGGTTGGTGAAAAACTGTGCGGTTATGCAAATATCGTAATTGTGAACGAAACAGTGTTATAGAGCGTTTTTAGATACAAGTGCGAATGTTAGGTTAGGTTAAGATATGAACCGTCGTAAAACCGCATTAAACAATGTCACTTAGTGAGATGCAGTGTTTTTCACCATTACAAGCCGGGAACTGCGATATCTAATGTGAAAGCGCATAAAACCGTCGTAATGTTGTAGAGAGCATTGTAAAGTAGCGAGTAAAACGTTTTCTAACGATAGACGTGCGAAGGATATGTTAGGTTGAGTTATGTTAGTTTAAGCTAGGTAGCGTCGTGAAACCACCAAAAAGGACGTCATCTAACGAGATTGTGTTGTTTTATTGCGACTACGAAACTGCGATAGGTGAAATATTGTGAAAGGACACAAAATGGCATGAACTAGCCAGGTACTGCGTGTTGTACCGTTACAAGTGCGAAACTGCTATATTGTGATATTCTCGTTAAAGCGCATGCAAGCATCGTGAAACCTTAAAGAACGATGTTATTTAGCGAGATACAGCGTTCTGTACTGCAATAAGTTGGTGAAAAACTGTGAGGTCATGCAAATATCTTAAATATGAACGAAAGAGTGTAATAGAGCGTTTTTAGATACAAGTGCGAATGTTAGGTTAGAATAAGATATGAACCGTCGTAAAACCGCATTAAACAATGTCACTTAGTGAGATGCAGTGTTTTTCACCATTACAAGTCGGGAACTGCGATATCTAATGAGAAAGCGCATAAGACCGACGTAATGTTGTAGAGAGCATTGTAATGTAGCGAGTAAAACGTTTTCTAACGATAGAAGTGCGAAGGATATGTTAGGTTGAGTTATGTTAGTTTAAGCTAGGTAGCGTCGTGAAAACCACCAAAAAGGACGTCATCTAACGAGATTGTGTTGTTTTATTGCATGTACGAAACTGCAATAGGTGCAATGTTGTGAAAGCACACAAACCGGCATGAACGAGCCAAATACTGCGTAATGTACTGTTACAAGTGCGAAACTGCTATATTGTGATATTCTCGTTAAAGCGCATGCAAGCATCGTGAAACCTTGAAGAACGATGTCATTTAGCGAGATACCGCATTCTGTACTGCAATAAGTTGGTGAAACACTGTGAGGTTATGCATATATCGTAATTGTGAACGAAACAGTGTAATAGAGCGCTTTAGATCAAGTGCGAATGTTAGGTTAGGTTAAGATATGAACCGTCGTAAAACCTCATTAAACAATGTCACTTAGTGAAATGCAGTGTTTTTCACCATTACAAGTCGAGAACTGCGATATCTATTGTGAAAGCACTTGAAACCGTCGTAATGTTGTAGAAAGCAATGTAGAGTAGCGAGTCAAACGTTTTCTAACGATAGAAGTGCGAAGGTTATGTTAGGTTGAGTTGTTAGTTTAAGCTAGGCAGCGTCGTGAAACCACCAAAAAGGACGTCATCTAACGAGATTGTGTTGTTTTATTGCATGTACGAAACTGCAATAAGTGAAATGTGGTGAAAGCACTCAAACCGGCATGAACAAGCCAGATACTGCGTGTTGTACCGTTACAAGTGAGAAACTGCTATATTGTGATATTCTCGTTAAAGCGCATGCAAGCATCGTGTAACCTCAAAAAACGATGTCATTTAGCCAGATACAGCGTTCTGTACTGCAATAAGTTGGTGAAAAACTGTGCGGTTATGCAAATATCGTAATTGTGAACGAAACAGTGTAATAGAGCGTTTTTAGATAAAGTGCGAATGTTAGGCTAGGTTAGGATATGAACCGTCGTAAAACCGCATTAAACAATGTCACTTAGTGAAATGCAGTGTTTTTCACCATTACAAGTCGGGAATTGCGATATCTATTGTGAAAGCGCTTGCAACCGTCGTCAGGTTGGGTTGATTTGGGTTGGGTTGGTTTGGGTTGGTTTGGGTTGGTTTCGGTTGGGTTGGGTTGGGTTAGGTTAGGGTAGGTTGGGTTGCGTTAGGTTAGGTTAGGTTAGGTTATGTTAGGATGGTTAGGTTAGGTTAGGTTAAGTTAGGTTAGGTTAAGTTAGGTTAGGTAAGGTTAGGTTAGGTTAGGTTAAGATATGAACCGTCGTAAAACAGCATTAAACAATGTCACTTAGTTCCCGACTTGTAATGGTGAAAAACACTGCATCTCACTGTGATATCTATTGTGAAAGCGCTTGAAACCGTCGTAATGTTGTAGAAAGCAATGTAGAATAGCGAGTCAAACGTTTTCTAACGATAGAAGTGCGAGGGTTATGTTAGGTTGAGTTATGTTAGTTTAAGCTAGGCAGCATCGTGAAACCACCAAAAACGACGTCATCTAACGAGATAGTGTTGTTTTATTGCATGTACGAAACTGCAATAGGTGAAATGTTGTGAAAGCACATAAAACGGCATGAACAAGCCAGATACTGCGTGTTGTACCGTTACAAGTGAGAAACTGCTATATTGTGATATTCTCGTTAAAGCGCATGCAAGCATAGTGTAACCTCAAAGAACGATGTCATTTAGCCAGATACAGCGTTCTGTACTGCAATAAGTTGGTGAAAAACTGTGCGGTTATGCAAATATCGTAATTGTGAACGAAACAGTGTTATAGAGCGTTTTTAGATAAAGTGCGAATGTTAGGCTAGGTTAGGATATGAACCGTCGTAAAACCGCATTAAACAATGTCACTTAGTGAGATGCAGTGTTTTTCACCTTACAAGCCGGGAACTGCGATATCTAATGTGAAAGCGCATAAAACCGTCGTAATGTTGTAGAGAGCATTGTAAAGTAGCGAGTAAAACGTTTTCTAACGATAGACGTGCGAAGGATATGTTAGGTTGAGTTATGTTAGTTTAAGCTAGGCAGCGTCGTGAAACCACCAAAAAGGACGTCATCTAACGAGATGTGTTGTATTATTGCATGTACGAAACGGCAGTAGGTGAAATGTGAAAGCACACAAAACGGCACGAACAAGCTAGATACTGCGTGTTGTACCGTTACAAGTGCGAAACTGCTATATTGTGATATTCTCGTTAAAGCGCATGCAAGCATCGTGAAACCTTAAAGAACGATGTCATTTAGCGAGATACAGCGTTCTGTACTGCAATAAGTTGGTGAAAAACTGTGAGGTCATGCAAATATCTTAAATATTGTTACGGGGAAGATTTATTCACCGAGAGCTGGTCTTGCTAACGGCTTAAAGAGCGCACAGTCATGCAGGCCAACGGGAGAAGCTCTAGAGTCCAACCCACTACAACCACGTTATCGTCTTCTTCATTTGGGTGCCAATTCAGCTGTGTCTAGGTGACAGTTTCATACACGTATCATCACCCCGGCCCGTAAGGCACCGTCTCGGTGCCTGTTAAATGAGTGAGTCGGCGTTGTAGGGCTTGAGACGAGAAACGTGGACTACTTCGGTTCTGGGTGCAGCAGCTGATGAGTTTGTGGTAGCGGAAATCTCGTAGGTCACAGGTGTGACCTGACGAATGACTCGGTAGGGCCCGGCGTATCGCGATAGTAGTTTCTCGCTGAGGCCAACACGTCGAGACGGGAGCCACAAGAGAACAAGAGATCCCGCAGAAAAAACGGCATCTCTATGTCGACGGTCGTAAAGGGACTTCTGTGCTGTCTGCGACGACGATAACCGAGCGCGCGCTACCGCGCGTGCCGTGAGGGCCCGGGAGATCGCATCCTGAGCGTACGAAGTGGAGGATTGGTGGTCTGATGAAAGCAGTGTGTCGAAGGGCAGTAAGGGATGACGTCCGAAGAGTAGATAAAAAGGGGAGTAGCCCGCTGTTTCATGACGCGACGAGTTATAGGCGAAGGTTAGGAACGGAAGAGCTATGTCCCAATCAGTGTGGTCGGTAGATACGTACATGGAAAGCATGTCCGTCAATGTGCGGTTTAGGCGCTCCGTAAGGCCGTTAGTCTGAGGGTGGTAAGATGTGGTGAAGTTGTGACGGGTAGCACAAGATCGGAGTAGGTCATCAACCACACGAGATAGAAAGTAACGACCACGGTCTGTGAGCAGGTGAGTCGGAGCGCCATGCTGGAGAATAATGTCGTACAGCAGGAAGTCGGCAATGTCGGTTGCGCAGCTGGTTGGTAGCGCTCGAGTGATTGCATACCGAGTGGCATAGTCTGTGGCCACTGCAATTCATTTATTTCCAGTTGTAGAAGTAGGAAAGGGACCTAGCAAGTCCAACCCCACTCGATAAAATGGCTCGGCTGGAACTTCAATAGGTTGAAGAAGACCGGCAGGGGGAGTCATAGGCTTCTTTCGGCGCTGGCAGAGGTCACAAGATGTGACGTAACGGCGAACAGAGCGGTACAGACCCTTCCAGAATACTCGTCGTCGAATGCGGTCGTAAGTTCTGGAGACTCCTAGATGTCCAGAAGTTGGAGCGTCGTGGAATTGTCGCAGAACATCCTTTCGCAGGTGATGTGGTACGACGAGTAAAAGTTCCGCGCCGTCGGGGTGTAAGTTGCGGCGGTACAAAATGTTGTCTTGAAGCAGGTATCTGCTAAGAGAAGGGTCAGAATGACGCGATTGAAGGCGGTCAATGATGGTGAGCAACGATGGATCTCGGCGCTGTTCGTCAGCCACGTTCAAAAAGTCAGTGATGGCTAAAACGCAGGCATCGGATTCCAAATCAGTGGAGCTAGGTGGATCAACGGGGTGCCGGGATAAGCAGTCAGCATCGCTGTGCAGCTTTCCAGATTTGTAAACAACCGAGAACGTGTACTCCTGTAATCGAAGAGCCCATCGGCCGAGTCTTCCTGTAGGGTCTTTCAGCGTCGACAGCCAGCAAAGCGCATGATGGTCTGTGATGACTGCGAACGGACGTCCGTATAAGTACGGACGGAATTTCGCGATAGCCCAAACGAGGGCTAAGCATTCCCGCTCAGTTATAGAATAATTTTGTTCCGCTTGCGACAAAAGGCGGCTAGCGTAGGCTATCACACGGTTGGTGCCATTCTGTATCTGAGCGAGTATAGCACCAATGCCATGGCCGCTTGCATCGGTGCGAAGCTCTGTTCGAGCCGTTGGATCAAAATGAGCCAACACAGGTGGTGAGGTGAGGGCGGTAATTAGCGACGCGAAGGAATGTTCTTGGTCCCTTCCCCAAGAGAAGGCCACATTCTTTTTGAGGAGATCCGTGAGGGGCCTAGCAATATCCGCGAAGTTGAAGACAAAGCGGCGGAAGTATGAGCAGAGCCCAATAAAACTGCGAACTTCTTGTGTGGAACGCGGAACCGGGAATTCTCGGACTGCACGGACTTTGTCAGGGTCGGGTTGAACACCAGTGGCGTCAACAAGGTGGCCGAGTAGTTTAATCTGCCGACGTCCAAATGAACATTTCGACGAATTCAGTTGGAGACCAGCGCAACGAAAAACGTCAAGAATTGCCGAGAGACGAGACAGGTGGCTTTCGAAGGAGGGCGAGAAAACTATTACATCATCCAGATAGCAAAGGCAGGTCGACCATTTGAAACCGCGAAGAAGAGAGTCCATCATACGTTCAAACTTTGCCGGGGCATTGCACAACCCAAAAGGCATGACCTTGAATTGGTAAAGGCCGTCGGGTGTGATGAATGCTGTCTTCTCGCGGTCGCGGTCGTCGACCGAAATTTGCCAGTATCCGGATCGAAGGTCAAGGGTCGAGAAATAGTTGGCACCGTGGAGGCAGTCGAGCGCATCATCGATTCGGGGTAAAGGATAAACGTCCTTCTTGGTGATCCGATTCAGGTGGCGATAGTCGACGCAAAAGCGCCAGGTGTTGTCCTTCTTTTTAACTAAGACCACAGGGGAGGCCCAAGGACTCGATGACGGCTCAATGACGTCTTTACTGAGCATTTTCTCGACCTCCGTCTGTATTACTTGGCGCTCAGCACGTGACACGCGATAAGGGCGTTTGTGGAGTGGACTGGCGTCGCCGGTGTCGATGCGGTGGGTTACGGCACTTGTGCGGCCCAGGGGACGGTCGTCGACGTCAAAGATATCCAGGTAAGAAAACAGAACACCCCGGAGCGCCGCAATTTGGGAAGGTAAGAGGTCGCTGGATATCATTTTGTCGAGGAACGCCTTATTTTGCGACGTGATGACAGGTTTCGCCATGGTCTTAGTGTCAGGTGTAAAAGAACAAATCGAACATTCATCAAGGGTGGAAAGATCGGCTAAAGTGATGCCTTGGGGAAGAACTTGGGTCGACGTAGAGAAGTTCAGAACTGGAAGTAGCACCGTGTTGTTAGCAACAATCACTATAGTATGTGGTAGTGCGATGTGGTGCGTAAGGGTCAAATCAATGAGGGGAGCTACCAGATAATCTCCATCAGGAACGGACGGGAAGGGCGACAGAGGAACGTACATAGCAGCCTGGGGCGGTAGCCGTAGAGACTCCACGGATCGTAGCCGAGTGCGACTTGGAGGAGTGAAATCGGAGCGCAAAGGCAATTCGAGCCGTAAGATACCGGTAGAACAATCGATGAGGGCGGAGTGGGTGGTTAAGAAGTCAATTCCAAGGATGACGTCGTGTGGGCAAGCATCGAGGACTGCGAAGAGAACGGAAGTGTGGTGGCCAGCAACGGTAACGCGGGCAGTGCACATACCAAGTACCGATGTTCGACTTCCGTTAGCAACTCAAAAGTAGAGAACATAGCTGGTGTGAGAACTTTTTTCAGGCGAGATCGAAGTGTAGAACTCATAACAGATACTTGGGCACCAGTGTCAATTAGAGCAGTAACGGCGTGGCCATCAACGAACACCCGAAGTAAATTGCGTCTTGAAATTGTAGCCGGTTGAGGGTTTTCGTTCCGAGTCGTCAACGCAGCGCCACCTCCAGGAGCTGCACTCGTCAGTTTCCCTGGGAATGGCCAGAATAAGCCGGTGACGGAGAGCGGCGGCGTTGAGGGGAGCGTGACGGCCGAACCTGAGGTGACGGCGAGCGGCTTGACCAGGTTCTTTGGGCGACGACGTCAGCGTAGGACGGTTCGGAGCGTGGAGATGAACGGCGGGCTGAAGAGTCCTGATTATGGTCATCCGAAAAACCGGGTTGCGAATAGTGTCCACGGTCCTGACGGCGGTCGACATTACGAAAGCTTGGCCGGAAATACCCCCTGTTGCGACAATGGCGGGAGATGTGCCCAACTCGAGAGCAAGAAAAACAGATGGGTCGATCATCGTGCGTACGCCACTCATTTGGATTTCGGTAGCGTGGTGTAAACCGAGGAGTCGAAGCTGCCGCAGCGACAAGTGGGGCAGAGTGGTGGTCAGCGTTGTGGACAGGAGTGCTCATGGGCTGCGGCTGGGGAACCTGGACGCCCAGGTTAGCAAACTCCTGGCGTACGACGGCTTGAATGAGCGAGACTGTTGCCCAGTGGTCTTGCGCAGGGGGCTGATAGGAAGCGGGTGCCATGGCTTCCAGCTCCTGGCGAACAATTCTTGCGATATTGGCAGGAGGCGCAAGTGAACGGGGCGCTGCAGAATCCTCGCAAGACGAAGTCGCAGCAGTGTTTGGTAGTCTCGCGATGTGGTGGGTGATTCGCCTGCTTTTTGCTTGTTCAAATCGTCGGCATTCGGATATGATGGAGTCGACAGTGGTGCAGTTCTTGCACATTAGTATGTTGAAAGCATCATCAGCAATGCCTTTCAACACGTTGCTGATTTTGTCCGCCTCGGACATGTTTTTGTCCGTCTTCCGGCACAGTGCCAGTACGTCTTGGATGTACGTGACGTACGACTCCGTCGATGATTGAACACGCGACGCGAGGTCCTGCCTGGCTGCCATCTGACGAGCAACTGACCGACCGAACAAATCGCGAAGCTTTTGCTTGCATGTGTCCCAGCTGGTTAATTCTTCTTCATGCGTCTCATACCAGGCGCGTGCCGTACCCCTTAGGTAGAACAGAATATTTGCCAGCATAAGCGTTTCGTCCCACCTGTAGTGCTTGCTGATGCGCTCGAATAATGCGAGCCATTCTTCGACGTCCGTGCTGTCCGTCCCGGAAAACGTGCCAGGGTCGAGAAGATGGGGGGGAATCACAGGTGATGGAGCCGGCGCGGATGGCGAGGCCTGAGTGCCAGTTTCAGGCATCGTGGCTGGAGAAAGCTGGCGTCCACTGCGGAGTTCCAGAGCCGGGTTGTGTGAAGAACCCGCACCTTCCACCAAAAGATGTTACGGGGAAGATTTATTCACCGAGAGCTGGTCTTGCTAACGGCTTAAAGAGCGCACAGTCATGCAGGCCAACGGGAGAAGCTCTAGAGTCCAACCCACTACAACCACGTTATCGTCTTCTTCATTTGGGTGCCAATTCAGCTGTGTCTAGGTGACAGTTTCATACACGTATCAATATGAACGAAAGAGTGTAATAGAGCGTTTTTAGATACAAGTGCGAATGTTAGGTTAGAATAAGATATGAACCGTCGTAAAACCGCATTAAACAATGTCACTTAGTGAGATGCAGTGTTTTTCACCATTACAAGTCGGGAACTGCGATATCTAATGAGAAAGCGCATAAGACCGACGTAATGTTGTAGAGAGCATTGTAATGTAGCGAGTAAAACGTTTTCTAACGATAGAAGTGCGAAGGATATGTTAGGTTGAGTTATGTTAGTTTAAGCTAGGTAGCGTCGTGAAACCACCAAAAAGGACGTCATCTAACGAGATTGTGTTGTTTTATTGCATGTACGAAACTGCAATAGGGGCAATGTTGTGAAAGCACACAAACCGGCATGAACGAGCCAAATACTGCGTAATGTACCGTTACAAGTGCGAAACTGCTATATTGTGATATTCTCGTTAAAGCGCATGCAAGCATCGTGAAACCTTGAAGAACGATGTCATTTAGCGAGATACCGCATTCTGTACTGCAATAAGTTGGTGAAACACTGTGAGGTTATGCATATATCGTAATTGTGAACGAAACAGTGTTATAGAGCGTTTTTAGATAAAGTGCGAATGTTAGGCTAGGTTAGGATATGAACCGTCGTAAAACCGCATTAAACAATGTCACTTAGTGAAATGCAGTGTTTTTCACCATTACAAGTCGGGAATTGCGATATCTATTGTGAAAGCGCTTGCAACCGTCGTTAGGTTGGGTTGGGTTGCGTTAGGTTAGGTTAGGTTAGGTTATGTTAGGATGGTTAGGTTAGGTTAGGTTAAGTTAGGTAAGGTTAGGTTAGGTTAATATATGAACCGTCGTAAAACAGCATTAAACAATGTCACTTAGTGAGATGCAGTGTTTTTTACCATTACAAGTCGGGAACTGCGATATCTAATGTGAAAGCGCTTGAAACCGTCGTAATGTTGTAGAAAGCAATGTAGAATAGCGAGTCAAACGTTTTCTAACGATAGAAGTGCGAAGGTTATGTTAGGTTGAGTTATGTTAGTTTAAGCTAGGCAGCATCGTGAAACCACCAAAAACGACGTCATCTAACGAGATAGTGTTGTTTTATTGCATGTACGAAACTGCAATAGGTGAAATGTTGTGAAAGCACATAAAACGGCATGAACAAGCCAGATACTGCGTGTTGTACCGTTACAAGTGAGAAACTGCTATATTGTGATATTCTCGTTAAAGCGCATGCAAGCATAGTGTAACCTCAAAGAACGATGTCATTTAGCCAGATACAGCGTTCTGTACTGCAATAAGTTGGTGAAAAACTGTGCGGTTATGCAAATATCGTAATTGTGAACGAAACAGTGTTATAGAGCGTTTTTAGATAAAGTGCGAATATTAGGCTCGGTTAGGATATGAACCGTCGTAAAACCGCATTAAACAATGTCACTTAGTGAAATGCAGTGTTTTTCACCATTACAAGTCGGGAATTGCGATATCTATTGTGAAAGCGCTTGCAACCGTCGTTAGGTTGGGTTGGGTTGGGTTGGGTTGATTTGGGTTGGGTTGGTTTGGGTTGGGTTGGGTTGGGTTGGGTTAGGTTAGGGTAGGTTGGGTTGCGTTAGGGTAGGTTAGGTTAGGTTATGTTAGGATGGTTAGGTTAGGTTAGGTTAGGTTAGGTTAGGTTAGGTTAAGTTAGGTTAGGTTAGGTAAGGTTAGGTTAGGTTAGGTTAAGATATGAACCGTCGTAAAACAGCATTAAACAATGTTACTTAGTGAGATGCAGTGTTTTTCACCATTACAAGTCGGCAACTGCGATATCTAATGTGAAAGCGCTTGAAACCGTCGTAATGTTGTAGAAAGCAATGTAGAGTAGCGAGTCAAACGTTTTCTAACGATTGAAGTGCGAAGGTTATGTTAGGTTGAGTTGTTAGTTTAAGCTAGACAGCGTCGCGAAACCACCAAAAAGGACGTCATCTAACGAGATTGTGTTGTTTTATTGCATGTACGAAACTGCAATAAGTGAAATGTGGTGAAAGCACACAAACCGGCATGAACAAGCCAGATACTGCGTGTTGTACCGTTACAAGTGAGAAACTGCTATATTGTGATATTCTCGTTAAAGCGCATGCAAGCATCGTGAAACCTCAAAGAACGATGTCATTTAGCGAGATACAGCGTTCTGTACTGCAATAAGTTGGTGAAAAACTGTGAGGTCATGCAAATATCTTAAATGTGAACGAAAGAGTGTAATAGAGCGTTTTTAGATACAAGTGCGAATGTTAGGTTAGAATAAGATATGAACCGTCGTAAAACCGCATTAAACAATGTCACTTAGTGAGATGCAGTGTTTTTCACCATTACAAGTCGGGAACTGTGATATCTATTGTGAAAGCGCTTGAAACCGTCGTAATGTTGTAGAAAGCAATGTAGAATAGCGAGTCAAACGTTTTCTAACGATAGAAGTGCGAGGGTTATGTTAGGTTGAGTTATGTTAGTTTAAGCTAGGCAGCATCGTGAAACCACCAAAAACGACGTCATCTAACGAGATTGTGTTGTTTTATTGCATGTACGAAACTGCAATAGGTGCAATGTTGTGAAAGCACACAAACCGGCATGAACGAGCCAAATACTGCGAAATGTACCGTTACAAGTGCGAAACTGCTATATTGTGATATTCTCGTTAAAGCGCATGCAAGCATCGTGAAACCTTGAAGAACGATGTCATTTAGCGAGATACCGCATTCTGTACTGCAATAAGTTGGTGAAACACTGTGAGGTTATGCATATATCGTAATTGTGAACGAAACAGTGTAATAGAGCGTTTTAGATCAAGTGCGAATGTTAGGTTAGGTTAAGATATGAACCGTCGTAAAACCGCATTAAACAATGTCACTTAGTGAAATGCAGTGTTTTTCACCATTACAAGTCGAGAACTTCGATATCTATTGTGAAAGCGCTTGCAACCGTCGTTAGGTTGGGTTGGGTTGCGTTAGGTTAGGTTAGGTTAGGTTATGTTAGGATGGTTAGGTTAGGTTAGGTTAAGTTAGGTAAGGTTAGGTTAGGTTAATATATGAACCATCGTAAAACAGCATTAAACAATGTCACTTAGTGAGATGCAGTGTTTTTTACCATTACAAGTCGCGAACTGCGATATCTAATGTGAAAGCGCTTGAAACCGTCGTAATGTTATGTTAGGATGGTTAGGTTAGGTTAGGTTAAGTTAGGTAAGGTTAGGTTAGGTTAATATATGAACCATCGTAAAACAGCATTAAACAATGTCACTTAGTGAGATGCAGTGTTTTTTACCATTACAAGTCGCGAACTGCGATATCTAATGTGAAAGCGCTTGAAACCGTCGTAATGTTGTAGAAAGCAATGTAGAATAGCGAGTCAAACGTTTTCTAACGATAGAAGTGCGAAGGTTATGTTAGGTTGAGGTATGTTAGTTTAAGCTAGGCAGCATCGTGAAACCACCAAAAACGACGTCATCTAACGAGATAGTGTTGTTTTATTGCATGTACGAAACTGCAATAGGTGAAATGTTGTGAAAGCACATAAAACGGCATGAACAAGCCAGATACTGCGTGTTGTACCGTTACAAGTGAGAAACTGCTATATTGTGATATTCTCGTTAAAGCGCATGCAAGCATAGTGTAACCTCAAATTACGATGTCATTTAGCCAGATACAGCGTTCTGTACTGCAATAAGTTGGTGAAAAACTGTGCGGTTATGCAAATATCGTAATTGTGAACGAAACAGTGTTATAGAGCGTTTTTAGATAAAGTGCGAATGTTAGGCTAGGTTAGGATATGAACCGTCGTAAAACCGCATTAAACAATGTCACTTAGTGAAATGCAGTGTTTTTCACCATTACAAGTCGGGAATTGCGATATATATTGTGAAAGCGCTTGCAACCGTCGTTAGGTTGGGTTGATTTGGGTTGGGTTGGTTTGGGTTGGTTTGGGTTGGGTTGGGTTGGGTTAGGTTAGGGTAGGTTGGGTTGCGTTAGGTTAGGGTAGGTTATGTTAGGATGGTTAGGTTAGGTTAGGTTAAGTTAGGTTAGGTTAAGTTAGGTTAGGTAAGGTTAGGTTAGGTTAGGTTAAGATATGAACCGTCGTAAAACAGCATTAAACAATGTCACTTAGTGAGATGCAGTGTTTTTCACCATTACAAGTCGGGAACTGTGATATCTATTGTGAAAGCGCTTGAAACCGTCGTAATGTTGTAGAAAGCAATGTAGAATAGCGAGTCAAACGTTTTCTAACGATAGAAGTGCGAGGGTTATGTTAGGTTGAGTTATGTTAGTTTAAGCTAGGCAGCATCGTGAAACCACCAAAAACGACGTCATCTAACGAGATAGTGTGGTTTTATTGCATGTACGAAACTGCAATAGGTGAAATGTTGTGAAAGCACATAAAAGGTAATGAACAAGCCAGATACTGCGTGTTGTACCGTTACAAGTGCTATATTGTGATATTCTCGTTAAAGCGCATGCAAGCATCGTGAAACCTAAAAGAACGATGTCATTTAGCGAGATACAGCGTTCTGTACTGCAATAAGTTGGTGAAAAACTGTGCGGTTATGCAAATATCGTTATTGTGCACGAAACAGTGTTATAGAGCGTTTTTAGATAAAGTGCGAATGTTAGGCTAGGTTAGGATATGAACCGTCGTAAAACCGCATTAAACAATGTCAGTGAGATGCAGTGTTTTTCACCATTACAAGCCGGGAACTGCGATATCTAATGTGAAAGCGCATAAAACCGTCGTAATGTTGTAGAGAGCATTGTAAAGTAGCGAGTAAAACGTTTTCTAACGATAGACGTGCGAAGGATATGTTAGGTTGAGTTATGTTAGTTTAAGCTAGGTAGCGTCGTGAAACCACCAAAAAGGACGTCATCTAACGAGAATGTGTTGTTTTATTGCGACTACGAAACTGCGATAGGTGAAATATTGTGAAAGGACACGAAATGGCATGAACTAGCCAGGTACTGCGTGTTGTACCGTTACAAGTGCGAAACTGCTATATTGTGATATTCTCGTTAAAGCGCACACAAGCATCGTGAAACCTTAAAGAACGATGTCATTTAGCGAGATACAGCGTTCTGTACTGCAATAAGTTGGTCAAAAACTGTGAGGTCATGCAAATATCTTAAATATGAACGAAAGAGTGTAATAGAGCGTTTTTAGATACAAGTGCGAATGTTAGGTTAGAATAAGATATGAACCGTCGTAAAACCGCATTAAACAATGTCACTTAGTGAGATGCAGTGTTATTCACCATTACAAGTCGGGAACTGCGATATCTAATGAGAAAGCGCATAAGACCGACGTAATGTTGTAGAGAGCATTGTAAAGTAGCGAGTAAAACGTTTTCTAACGATAGACGTGCGAAGGATATGTTAGGTTGAGTTATGTTACTTTAGGCTAGGTAGCATCGTGAAACCACAAAAAAGACGTCATCTAACGAGATAGTGTTGTTTTATTGCATGTACGAAACTGCAATAGGTGAAATGTTGTGAAAGCACATAAAACGGCATGAACAAGCCAGATACTGCGTGTTGTACCGTTACAAGTGAGAAACTGCTATATTGTGATATTCTCGTTAAAGCGCATGCAAGCATCGTGTAACCTCAAAGAACGATGTCATTTAGCCAGATACAGCGTTCTGTACTGCAATAAGTTGGTGAAAAACTGTGCGGTTATGCAAATATCGTAATTGTGAACGAAACAGTGTAATAGAGCGTTTTTAGATAAAGTGCGAATGTTAGGCTAGGTTAGGATATGAACCGTCGTAAAACCGCATTAAACAATGTCACTTAGTGAAATGCAGTGTTTTTCACCATTACAAGTCGGGAATTGCGATATCTATTGTGAAAGCGCTTGCAACCGTCGTTAGGTTGGGTTGATTTGGGTTGGGTTGGTTTGGGTTGGTTTGGGTTGGTTTGGGTTGGGTTGGGTTGGGTTAGGTTAGGGTAGGTTGGGTTGCGTTAGGTTAGGTTAGGTTAGGTTATGTTAGGATGGTTAGGTTAGGTTAGGTCAAGTTAGGTTAGGTGAAGTTAGGTTAGGTAAGGTTAGGTTAGGTTAGGTTAAGATATAAACCGTCGTAAAACAGCATTAAACAATGTCACTTAGTGAGATGCAGTGTTTTTCACCATTACAAGTCGGGAACTGTGATATCTATTGTGAAAGCGCTTGAAACCGTCGTAATGTTGTAGAAAGCAATGTAGAATAGCGAGTCAAACGTTTTCTAACGATAGAAGTGCGAGGGTTATGTTAGGTTGAGTTATGTTAGTTTAAGCTAGGCAGCATCGTGAAACCACCAAAAACGACGTCATCTAACGAGATAGTGTGGTTTTATTGCATGTACGAAACTGCAATAGGTGAAATGTTGTGAAAGCACATAAAACGGCATGAACAAGCCAGATACTGCGTGTTGTACCGTTACAAGTGAGAAACTGCTATATTGTGATATTCTCGTTAAAGCGCATGCAAGCATCGTGAAACCTTAAAGAACGATGTCAT
This sequence comes from Rhipicephalus microplus, assembly GCF_043290135.1. Lineage (NCBI taxonomy): Eukaryota > Metazoa > Arthropoda > Arachnida > Ixodida > Ixodidae > Rhipicephalus > Rhipicephalus microplus. The sequence goes on from NW_027464674.1 coordinate 893,147, forward strand.
TTAGCGAGATACAGCGTTCTGTACTGCAATAAGTTGGTGAAAAACTGTGCGGTTATGCAAATATCGTAATTGTGAACGAAACAGTGTTATAGAGCGTTTTTAGATAAAGTGCGAATGTTAGGCTAGGTTAGGATATGAACCGTCGTAAAACCGCATTAAACAATGTCACTTAGTGAGATGCAGTGTTTTTCACCATTACAAGCCGGGAACTGCGATATCTAATGTGAAAGCGCATAAAACCGTCGTAATGTTGTAGAGAGCATTGTAAAGTAGCGAGTAAAACGTTTTCTAACGATAGACGTGCGAAGGATATGTTAGGTTGAGTTATGTTAGTTTAAGCTAGGTAGCGTCGTGAAACCACCAAAAAGGACGTCATCTAACGAGATTGTGTTGTTTTATTGCGACTACGAAACTGCGATAGGTGAAATATTGTGAAAGGACAAGAAATGGCATGAACTAGCCAGGTACTGCGTGTTGTACCGTTACAAGTGCGAAACTGCTATGTTGTGATATTCTCGTTAAAGCGCATGCAAGCATCGTGAAACCTTAAAGAATGATGTCATTTAGCGAGATACAGCGTTCCGTACTGTAAATAGTTGGTGAAAAACTGTGAGGTCATGCAAATATCGTAATTGTGAACAAAACAGTGTAATAGAGCGTTTTGAGATACAAGTGCGAATGTTAGGTTAGGTTAAGATATGAACCGTCGTAAAGCCGCATTAAACAATGTCACTTAGTGAGATGCAGTGTTTTTCACCATTACAAGTCGGGAACTGCGATATCTATTGTGAAAGCGCATGAAACCGTCGTAGTGATGTAGAGAGCATTGTAAAGTAGCGAGTAAAACGTTTTCTAACGATAGAAGTGCGAAGGTAATGTTAGGTTGAGTTATGTTACTTTAGGCTAGGTAGCGTCGTGAAACCACCAAAAAGTACGTCATCTAACGAGACAGTGTTGTTTTATTGCATGTACGAAACTGCAATAGATGAAATGTTGTGAAAGCACACAAAACGGCATGAACAAGCCAGATACTGCGTGTTGTACCGTTACAAGTGCGAAACTGCTATATTGTGATATTCTCGTTAAAGCGCATGCAAGCATCGTGAAACCTTAAAGAATGATGTCATTTAGCGATATACAGCGTTCTGTACTGTAATACGTTGGTGAAAAATTGAGGTTATGCAAATATCGTAATTGTGAACTAAACAGTGTAATAGAGCGTTTTTAGATAAAGTGCGAATGTTAGGCTAGGTTAGGATATGAACCGTCGTAAAACAGCATTAAACAACGTCACTTAGTGAGATGCAGTGTTTTTCACCATTACAAGTCGGGAACTGCGATATCTAATGTGAAAGCGCTTGCAACCGTCGTTAGGTTAGGTTAGGTGAGGTTGGTTTGGGTTGGATTAGGTTAGGTTGGGTTGGGTAGGGTGTGGTTGGGTTGGGGGTTGGGTTGGGTTAGGTTGGGTTAGGTTAGGTTAGGTTACGTTACGTTACGTTAGGTTAGGTTAGGTTAGGTTACGTTAGGTTCGGTTAGGTTAGGTTCGGTTCGGTTAGGTTTGGTTAGTTTAGGTTAGGTTAGGTTGGGTTGGGTTGGGTTGGGTTGGGTTGGTTTAGGTTAGGTTAGGTTAAGTTTGGTTAGGTTAGGTCAGGTAAAGTAAGGTTGAGTTAGGTTAGGTTAGGTTAGGTTAAGATATGAACCGTCGTAAAGCCGCATTAAACAATGTCACTTAGTGAGATGCAGTGTTTTTCACCATTACAAGTCGGGAACTGCGATATCTATTGTGAAAGCGCATGAAACCGTCGTAGTGTTGTAGAGAGCATTGTAAAGTAGCGAGTAAAACGTTTTCTAACGATAGAAGTGCGAAGGTAATGTTAGGTTGAGTTATGTTAAAGCTAGGTAGCGTCGTGAAACCACCAAAAAGGACGTCATCTAACGAGATTGTGTTGTTTTATTGCGACTACGAAACTGCGATAGGTGAAATATTGTGAAAGGACACAAAATAGCATGAACTAGCCAGGTACTGCGTGTTGTACCGTTACAAGTGCGAAACTGCTATATTGTGATATTCTCGTTAAAGCGCATGCAAGCATCGTGAAACCTTAAAGAACGATGTCATTTAGCGAGATACAGCGTTCTGTACTGCAAGAAGTTGGTGAAAAACTGTGAGGTCATGCAAATATCTTAAATGTGAACGAAAGAGTGTAATAGAGCGTTTTTAGATACAAGTGCGAATGTTAGGTTAGAATAAGATATGAACCGTCGTAAAACCGCATTAAACAATGTCACTTAGTGAGATGCAGTGTTTTTCACCATTACAAGCCGGGAACTGCGATATCTAATGTGAAAGCGCATAAAACCGTCGTAATGTTGTAGAGAGCATTGTAAAGTAGCGAGTAAAACGTTTTCTAACGATAGAAGTGCGAAGGATATGTTAGGTTGAGTTATGTTAGTTTAAGCTAGGTAGCGTCGTGAAACCACCAAAAAGGACGTCATCTAACGAGATTGTGTTGTTTTATTGCATGTACGAAACTGCAATAGGTGAAATGTGAAAGCACACAAACCGGCATGAACGAGCCAGATACTGCGTGTTGTACCGTTACAAGTGCGAAACTGCTATATTGTGATATTCTCGGTAAAGCGCATGCAAGCATCGTGTAACCTCAAAGAACGATGTCATTTAGCGAGATACAGCGTTCTGTACTGCAATAGGTTGGTGAAAAACTGTGCGGTTATGCAAATATCGTAATTGTGAACGAAACAGTGTTATAGAGCGTTTTTAGATACAAGTGCGAATGTTAGGTTAGGTTAAGATATGAACCGTCGTAAAACCGCATTAAACAATGTCACTTAGTGAGATGCAGTGTTTTTCACCATTACAAGCCGGGAACTGCGATATCTAATGTGAAAGCGCATAAAACCGTCGTAATGTTGTAGAGAGCATTGTAAAGTAGCGAGTAAAACGTTTTCTAACGATAGACGTGCGAAGGATATGTTAGGTTGAGTTATGTTAGTTTAAGCTAGGTAGCGTCGTGAAACCACCAAAAAGGACGTCATCTAACGAGATTGTGTTGTTTTATTGCGACTACGAAACTGCGATAGGTGAAATATTGTGAAAGGACACAAAATGGCATGAACTAGCCAGGTACTGCGTGTTGTACCGTTACAAGTGCGAAACTGCTATATTGTGATATTCTCGTTAAAGCGCATGCAAGCATCATGAAACCTTAAAGAACGATGTTATTTAGCGAGATACAGCGTTCTGTACTGCAATAAGTTGGTGAAAAACTGTGAGGTCATGCAAATATCTTAAATATGAACGAAAGAGTGTAATAGAGCGTTTTTAGATACAAGTGCGAATGTTAGGTTAGAATAAGATATGAACCGTCGTAAAACCGCATTAAACAATGTCACTTAGTGAGATGCAGTGTTTTTCACCATTACAAGTCGGGAACTGCGATATCTAATGAGAAAGCGCATAAGACCGACGTAATGTTGTAGAGAGCATTGTAATGTAGCGAGTAAAACGTTTTCTAACGATAGAAGTGCGAAGGATATGTTAGGTTGAGTTATGTTAGTTTAAGCTAGGTAGCGTCGTGAAAACCACCAAAAAGGACGTCATCTAACGAGATTGTGTTGTTTTATTGCATGTACGAAACTGCAATAGGTGCAATGTTGTGAAAGCACACAAACCGGCATGAACGAGCCAAATACTGCGTAATGTACTGTTACAAGTGCGAAACTGCTATATTGTGATATTCTCGTTAAAGCGCATGCAAGCATCGTGAAACCTTGAAGAACGATGTCATTTAGCGAGATACCGCATTCTGTACTGCAATAAGTTGGTGAAACACTGTGAGGTTATGCATATATCGTAATTGTGAACGAAACAGTGTAATAGAGCGCTTTAGATCAAGTGCGAATGTTAGGTTAGGTTAAGATATGAACCGTCGTAAAACCGCATTAAACAATGTCACTTAGTGAAATGCAGTGTTTTTCACCATTACAAGTCGAGAACTGCGATATCTATTGTGAAAGCGCTTGAAACCGTCGTAATGTTGTAGAAAGCAATGTAGAGTAGCGAGTCAAACGTTTTCTAACGATAGAAGTGCGAAGGTTATGTTAGGTTGAGTTGTTAGTTTAAGCTAGGCAGCGTCGTGAAACCACCAAAAAGGACGTCATCTAACGAGATTGTGTTGTTTTATTGCATGTACGAAACTGCAATAAGTGAAATGTGGTGAAAGCACTCAAACCGGCATGAACAAGCCAGATACTGCGTGTTGTACCGTTACAAGTGAGAAACTGCTATATTGTGATATTCTCGTTAAAGCGCATGCAAGCATCGTGTAACCTCAAAAAACGATGTCATTTAGCCAGATACAGCGTTCTGTACTGCAATAAGTTGGTGAAAAACTGTGCGGTTATGCAAATATCGTAATTGTGAACGAAACAGTGTAATAGAGCGTTTTTAGATAAAGTGCGAATGTTAGGCTAGGTTAGGATATGAACCGTCGTAAAACCGCATTAAACAATGTCACTTAGTGAAATGCAGTGTTTTTCACCATTACAAGTCGGGAATTGCGATATCTATTGTGAAAGCGCTTGCAACCGTCGTCAGGTTGGGTTGATTTGGGTTGGGTTGGTTTGGGTTGGTTTGGGTTGGTTTCGGTTGGGTTGGGTTGGGTTAGGTTAGGGTAGGTTGGGTTGCGTTAGGTTAGGTTAGGTTAGGTTATGTTAGGATGGTTAGGTTAGGTTAGGTTAAGTTAGGTTAGGTTAAGTTAGGTTAGGTAAGGTTAGGTTAGGTTAGGTTAAGATATGAACCGTCGTAAAACAGCATTAAACAATGTCACTTAGTTCCCGACTTGTAATGGTGAAAAACACTGCATCTCACTGTGATATCTATTGTGAAAGCGCTTGAAACCGTCGTAATGTTGTAGAAAGCAATGTAGAATAGCGAGTCAAACGTTTTCTAACGATAGAAGTGCGAGGGTTATGTTAGGTTGAGTTATGTTAGTTTAAGCTAGGCAGCATCGTGAAACCACCAAAAACGACGTCATCTAACGAGATAGTGTTGTTTTATTGCATGTACGAAACTGCAATAGGTGAAATGTTGTGAAAGCACATAAAACGGCATGAACAAGCCAGATACTGCGTGTTGTACCGTTACAAGTGAGAAACTGCTATATTGTGATATTCTCGTTAAAGCGCATGCAAGCATAGTGTAACCTCAAAGAACGATGTCATTTAGCCAGATACAGCGTTCTGTACTGCAATAAGTTGGTGAAAAACTGTGCGGTTATGCAAATATCGTAATTGTGAACGAAACAGTGTTATAGAGCGTTTTTAGATAAAGTGCGAATGTTAGGCTAGGTTAGGATATGAACCGTCGTAAAACCGCATTAAACAATGTCACTTAGTGAGATGCAGTGTTTTTCACCTTACAAGCCGGGAACTGCGATATCTAATGTGAAAGCGCATAAAACCGTCGTAATGTTGTAGAGAGCATTGTAAAGTAGCGAGTAAAACGTTTTCTAACGATAGACGTGCGAAGGATATGTTAGGTTGAGTTATGTTAGTTTAAGCTAGGCAGCGTCGTGAAACCACCAAAAAGGACGTCATCTAACGAGATGTGTTGTATTATTGCATGTACGAAACGGCAGTAGGTGAAATGTGAAAGCACACAAAACGGCACGAACAAGCTAGATACTGCGTGTTGTACCGTTACAAGTGCGAAACTGCTATATTGTGATATTCTCGTTAAAGCGCATGCAAGCATCGTGAAACCTTAAAGAACGATGTCATTTAGCGAGATACAGCGTTCTGTACTGCAATAAGTTGGTGAAAAACTGTGAGGTCATGCAAATATCTTAAATATTGTTACGGGGAAGATTTATTCACCGAGAGCTGGTCTTGCTAACGGCTTAAAGAGCGCACAGTCATGCAGGCCAACGGGAGAAGCTCTAGAGTCCAACCCACTACAACCACGTTATCGTCTTCTTCATTTGGGTGCCAATTCAGCTGTGTCTAGGTGACAGTTTCATACACGTATCATCACCCCGGCCCGTAAGGCACCGTCTCGGTGCCTGTTAAATGAGTGAGTCGGCGTTGTAGGGCTTGAGACGAGAAACGTGGACTACTTCGGTTCTGGGTGCAGCAGCTGATGAGTTTGTGGTAGCGGAAATCTCGTAGGTCACAGGTGTGACCTGACGAATGACTCGGTAGGGCCCGGCGTATCGCGATAGTAGTTTCTCGCTGAGGCCAACACGTCGAGACGGGAGCCACAAGAGAACAAGAGATCCCGCAGAAAAAACGGCATCTCTATGTCGACGGTCGTAAAGGGACTTCTGTGCTGTCTGCGACGACGATAACCGAGCGCGCGCTACCGCGCGTGCCGTGAGGGCCCGGGAGATCGCATCCTGAGCGTACGAAGTGGAGGATTGGTGGTCTGATGAAAGCAGTGTGTCGAAGGGCAGTAAGGGATGACGTCCGAAGAGTAGATAAAAAGGGGAGTAGCCCGCTGTTTCATGACGCGACGAGTTATAGGCGAAGGTTAGGAACGGAAGAGCTATGTCCCAATCAGTGTGGTCGGTAGATACGTACATGGAAAGCATGTCCGTCAATGTGCGGTTTAGGCGCTCCGTAAGGCCGTTAGTCTGAGGGTGGTAAGATGTGGTGAAGTTGTGACGGGTAGCACAAGATCGGAGTAGGTCATCAACCACACGAGATAGAAAGTAACGACCACGGTCTGTGAGCAGGTGAGTCGGAGCGCCATGCTGGAGAATAATGTCGTACAGCAGGAAGTCGGCAATGTCGGTTGCGCAGCTGGTTGGTAGCGCTCGAGTGATTGCATACCGAGTGGCATAGTCTGTGGCCACTGCAATTCATTTATTTCCAGTTGTAGAAGTAGGAAAGGGACCTAGCAAGTCCAACCCCACTCGATAAAATGGCTCGGCTGGAACTTCAATAGGTTGAAGAAGACCGGCAGGGGGAGTCATAGGCTTCTTTCGGCGCTGGCAGAGGTCACAAGATGTGACGTAACGGCGAACAGAGCGGTACAGACCCTTCCAGAATACTCGTCGTCGAATGCGGTCGTAAGTTCTGGAGACTCCTAGATGTCCAGAAGTTGGAGCGTCGTGGAATTGTCGCAGAACATCCTTTCGCAGGTGATGTGGTACGACGAGTAAAAGTTCCGCGCCGTCGGGGTGTAAGTTGCGGCGGTACAAAATGTTGTCTTGAAGCAGGTATCTGCTAAGAGAAGGGTCAGCATGACGCGATTGAAGGCGGTCAATGATGGTGAGCAACGATGGATCTCGGCGCTGTTCGTCAGCCACGTTCAAAAAGTCAGTGATGGCTAAAACGCAGGCATCGGATTCCAAATCAGTGGAGCTAGGTGGATCAACGGGGTGCCGGGATAAGCAGTCAGCATCGCTGTGCAGCTTTCCAGATTTGTAAACAACCGAGAACGTGTACTCCTGTAATCGAAGAGCCCATCGGCCGAGTCTTCCTGTAGGGTCTTTCAGCGTCGACAGCCAGCAAAGCGCATGATGGTCTGTGATGACTGCGAACGGACGTCCGTATAAGTACGGACGGAATTTCGCGATAGCCCAAACGAGGGCTAAGCATTCCCGCTCAGTTATAGAATAATTTTGTTCCGCTTGCGACAAAAGGCGGCTAGCGTAGGCTATCACACGGTTGGTGCCATTCTGTATCTGAGCGAGTATAGCACCAATGCCATGGCCGCTTGCATCGGTGCGAAGCTCTGTTCGAGCCGTTGGATCAAAATGAGCCAACACAGGTGGTGAGGTGAGGGCGGTAATTAGCGACGCGAAGGAATGTTCTTGGTCCCTTCCCCAAGAGAAGGCCACATTCTTTTTGAGGAGATCCGTGAGGGGCCTAGCAATATCCGCGAAGTTGAAGACAAAGCGGCGGAAGTATGAGCAGAGCCCAATAAAACTGCGAACTTCTTGTGTGGAACGCGGAACCGGGAATTCTCGGACTGCACGGACTTTGTCAGGGTCGGGTTGAACACCAGTGGCGTCAACAAGGTGGCCGAGTAGTTTAATCTGCCGACGTCCAAATGAACATTTCGACGAATTCAGTTGGAGACCAGCGCAACGAAAAACGTCAAGAATTGCCGAGAGACGAGACAGGTGGCTTTCGAAGGAGGGCGAGAAAACTATTACATCATCCAGATAGCAAAGGCAGGTCGACCATTTGAAACCGCGAAGAAGAGAGTCCATCATACGTTCAAACGTTGCCGGGGCATTGCACAACCCAAAAGGCATGACCTTGAATTGGTAAAGGCCGTCGGGTGTGATGAATGCTGTCTTCTCGCGGTCGCGGTCGTCGACCGAAATTTGCCAGTATCCGGATCGAAGGTCAAGGGTCGAGAAATAGTTGGCACCGTGGAGGCAGTCGAGCGCATCATCGATTCGGGGTAAAGGATAAACGTCCTTCTTGGTGATCCGATTCAGGTGGCGATAGTCGACGCAAAAGCGCCAGGTGTTGTCCTTCTTTTTAACTAAGACCACAGGGGAGGCCCAAGGACTCGATGACGGCTCAATGACGTCTTTACTGAGCATTTTCTCGACCTCCGTCTGTATTACTTGGCGCTCAGCACGTGACACGCGATAAGGGCGTTTGTGGAGTGGACTGGCGTCGCCGGTGTCGATGCGGTGGGTTACGGCACTTGTGCGGCCCAGGGGACGGTCGTCGACGTCAAAGATATCCAGGTAAGAAAACAGAACACCCCGGAGCGCCGCAATTTGGGAAGGTAAGAGGTCGCTGGATATCATTTTGTCGAGGAACGCCTTATTTTGCGACGTGATGACAGGTTTCGCCATGGTCTTAGTGTCAGGTGTAAAAGAACAAATCGAACATTCATCAAGGGTGGAAAGATCGGCTAAAGTGATGCCTTGGGGAAGAACTTGGGTCGACGTAGAGAAGTTCAGAACTGGAAGTAGCACCGTGTTGTTAGCAACAATCACTATAGTATGTGGTAGTGCGATGTGGTGCGTAAGGGTCAAATCAATGAGGGGAGCTACCAGATAATCTCCATCAGGAACGGACGGGAAGGGCGACAGAGGAACGTACATAGCAGCCTGGGGCGGTAGCCGTAGAGACTCCACGGATCGTAGCCGAGTGCGACTTGGAGGAGTGAAATCGGAGCGCAAAGGCAATTCGAGCCGTAAGATACCGGTAGAACAATCGATGAGGGCGGAGTGGGTGGTTAAGAAGTCAATTCCAAGGATGACGTCGTGTGGGCAAGCATCGAGGACTGCGAAGAGAACGGAAGTGTGGTGGCCAGCAACGGTAACGCGGGCAGTGCACATACCAAGTACCGATGTTCGACTTCCGTTAGCAACTCAAAAGTAGAGAACATAGCTGGTGTGAGAACTTTTTTCAGGCGAGATCGAAGTGTAGAACTCATAACAGATACTTGGGCACCAGTGTCAATTAGAGCAGTAACGGCGTGGCCATCAACGAACACCCGAAGTAAATTGCGTCTTGAAATTGTAGCCGGTTGAGGGTTTTCGTTCCGAGTCGTCAACGCAGCGCCACCTCCAGGAGCTGCACTCGTCAGTTTCCCTGGGAATGGCCAGAATAAGCCGGTGACGGAGAGCGGCGGCGTTGAGGGGAGCGTGACGGCCGAACCTGAGGTGACGGCGAGCGGCTTGACCAGGTTCTTCGGGCGACGACGTCAGCGTAGGACGGTTCGGAGCGTGGAGATGAACGGCGGGCTGAAGAGTCCTGATTATGGTCATCCGAAAAACCGGGTTGCGAATAGTGTCCACGGTCCTGACGGCGGTCGACATTACGAAAGCTTGGCCGGAAATACCCCCTGTTGCGACAATGGCGGGAGATGTGCCCAACTCGAGAGCAAGAAAAACAGATGGGTCGATCATCGTGCGTACGCCACTCATTTGGATTTCGGTAGCGTGGTGTAAACCGAGGAGTCGAAGCTGCCGCAGCGACAAGTGGGGCAGAGTGGTGGTCAGCGTTGTGGACAGGAGTGCTCATGGGCTGCGGCTGGGGAACCTGGACGCCCAGGTTAGCAAACTCCTGGCGTACGACGGCTTGAATGAGCGAGACTGTTGCCCAGTGGTCTTGCGCAGGGGGCTGATAGGAAGCGGGTGCCATGGCTTCCAGCTCCTGGCGAACAATTCTTGCGATATTGGCAGGAGGCGCAAGTGAACGGGGCGCTGCAGAATCCTCGCAAGACGAAGTCGCAGCAGTGTTTGGTAGTCTCGCGATGTGGTGGCTGATTCGCCTGCTTTTTGCTTGTTCAAATCGTCGGCATTCGGATATGATGGAGTCGACAGTGGTGCAGTTCTTGCACATTAGTATGTTGAAAGCATCATCAGCAATGCCTTTCAACACGTTGCTGATTTTGTCCGCCTCGGACATGTTTTTGTCCGTCTTCCGGCACAGTGCCAGTACGTCTTGGATGTACGTGACGTACGACTCCGTCGATGATTGAACACGCGACGCGAGGTCCTGCCTGGCTGCCATCTGACGAGCAACTGACCGACCGAACAAATCGCGAAGCTTTTGCTTGCATGTGTCCCAGCTGGTTAATTCTTCTTCATGCGTCTCATACCAGGCGCGTGCCGTACCCCTTAGGTAGAACAGAATATTTGCCAGCATAAGCGTTTCGTCCCACCTGTAGTGCTTGCTGATGCGCTCGAATAATGCGAGCCATTCTTCGACGTCCGTGCTGTCCGTCCCGGAAAACGTGCCAGGGTCGAGAAGATGGGGGGGAATCACAGGTGATGGAGCCGGCGCGGATGGCGAGGCCTGAGTGCCAGTTTCAGGCATCGTGGCTGGAGAAAGCTGGCGTCCACTGCGGAGTTCCAGAGCCGGGTTGTGTGAAGAACCCGCACCTTCCACCAAAAGATGTTACGGGGAAGATTTATTCACCGAGAGCTGGTCTTGCTAACGGCTTAAAGAGCGCACAGTCATGCAGGCCAACGGGAGAAGCTCTAGAGTCCAACCCACTACAACCACGTTATCGTCTTCTTCATTTGGGTGCCAATTCAGCTGTGTCTAGGTGACAGTTTCATACACGTATCAATATGAACGAAAGAGTGTAATAGAGCGTTTTTAGATACAAGTGCGAATGTTAGGTTAGAATAAGATATGAACCGTCGTAAAACCGCATTAAACAATGTCACTTAGTGAGATGCAGTGTTTTTCACCATTACAAGTCGGGAACTGCGATATCTAATGAGAAAGCGCATAAGACCGACGTAATGTTGTAGAGAGCATTGTAATGTAGCGAGTAAAACGTTTTCTAACGATAGAAGTGCGAAGGATATGTTAGGTTGAGTTATGTTAGTTTAAGCTAGGTAGCGTCGTGAAACCACCAAAAAGGACGTCATCTAACGAGATTGTGTTGTTTTATTGCATGTACGAAACTGCAATAGGGGCAATGTTGTGAAAGCACACAAACCGGCATGAACGAGCCAAATACTGCGTAATGTACCGTTACAAGTGCGAAACTGCTATATTGTGATATTCTCGTTAAAGCGCATGCAAGCATCGTGAAACCTTGAAGAACGATGTCATTTAGCGAGATACCGCATTCTGTACTGCAATAAGTTGGTGAAACACTGTGAGGTTATGCATATATCGTAATTGTGAACGAAACAGTGTTATAGAGCGTTTTTAGATAAAGTGCGAATGTTAGGCTAGGTTAGGATATGAACCGTCGTAAAACCGCATTAAACAATGTCACTTAGTGAAATGCAGTGTTTTTCACCATTACAAGTCGGGAATTGCGATATCTATTGTGAAAGCGCTTGCAACCGTCGTTAGGTTGGGTTGGGTTGCGTTAGGTTAGGTTAGGTTAGGTTATGTTAGGATGGTTAGGTTAGGTTAGGTTAAGTTAGGTAAGGTTAGGTTAGGTTAATATATGAACCGTCGTAAAACAGCATTAAACAATGTCACTTAGTGAGATGCAGTGTTTTTTACCATTACAAGTCGGGAACTGCGATATCTAATGTGAAAGCGCTTGAAACCGTCGTAATGTTGTAGAAAGCAATGTAGAATAGCGAGTCAAACGTTTTCTAACGATAGAAGTGCGAAGGTTATGTTAGGTTGAGTTATGTTAGTTTAAGCTAGGCAGCATCGTGAAACCACCAAAAACGACGTCATCTAACGAGATAGTGTTGTTTTATTGCATGTACGAAACTGCAATAGGTGAAATGTTGTGAAAGCACATAAAACGGCATGAACAAGCCAGATACTGCGTGTTGTACCGTTACAAGTGAGAAACTGCTATATTGTGATATTCTCGTTAAAGCGCATGCAAGCATAGTGTAACCTCAAAGAACGATGTCATTTAGCCAGATACAGCGTTCTGTACTGCAATAAGTTGGTGAAAAACTGTGCGGTTATGCAAATATCGTAATTGTGAACGAAACAGTGTTATAGAGCGTTTTTAGATAAAGTGCGAATATTAGGCTCGGTTAGGATATGAACCGTCGTAAAACCGCATTAAACAATGTCACTTAGTGAAATGCAGTGTTTTTCACCATTACAAGTCGGGAATTGCGATATCTATTGTGAAAGCGCTTGCAACCGTCGTTAGGTTGGGTTGGGTTGGGTTGGGTTGATTTGGGTTGGGTTGGTTTGGGTTGGGTTGGGTTGGGTTGGGTTAGGTTAGGGTAGGTTGGGTTGCGTTAGGGTAGGTTAGGTTAGGTTATGTTAGGATGGTTAGGTTAGGTTAGGTTAGGTTAGGTTAAGTTAGGTTAGGTTAGGTAAGGTTAGGTTAGGTTAGGTTAAGATATGAACCGTCGTAAAACAGCATTAAACAATGTTACTTAGTGAGATGCAGTGTTTTTCACCATTACAAGTCGGCAACTGCGATATCTAATGTGAAAGCGCTTGAAACCGTCGTAATGTTGTAGAAAGCAATGTAGAGTAGCGAGTCAAACGTTTTCTAACGATTGAAGTGCGAAGGTTATGTTAGGTTGAGTTGTTAGTTTAAGCTAGGCAGCGTCGCGAAACCACCAAAAAGGACGTCATCTAACGAGATTGTGTTGTTTTATTGCATGTACGAAACTGCAATAAGTGAAATGTGGTGAAAGCACACAAACCGGCATGAACAAGCCAGATACTGCGTGTTGTACCGTTACAAGTGAGAAACTGCTATATTGTGATATTCTCGTTAAAGCGCATGCAAGCATCGTGAAACCTCAAAGAACGATGTCATTTAGCGAGATACAGCGTTCTGTACTGCAATAAGTTGGTGAAAAACTGTGAGGTCATGCAAATATCTTAAATGTGAACGAAAGAGTGTAATAGAGCGTTTTTAGATACAAGTGCGAATGTTAGGTTAGAATAAGATATGAACCGTCGTAAAACCGCATTAAACAATGTCACTTAGTGAGATGCAGTGTTTTTCACCATTACAAGTCGGGAACTGTGATATCTATTGTGAAAGCGCTTGAAACCGTCGTAATGTTGTAGAAAGCAATGTAGAATAGCGAGTCAAACGTTTTCTAACGATAGAAGTGCGAGGGTTATGTTAGGTTGAGTTATGTTAGTTTAAGCTAGGCAGCATCGTGAAACCACCAAAAACGACGTCATCTAACGAGATTGTGTTGTTTTATTGCATGTACGAAACTGCAATAGGTGCAATGTTGTGAAAGCACACAAACCGGCATGAACGAGCCAAATACTGCGAAATGTACCGTTACAAGTGCGAAACTGCTATATTGTGATATTCTCGTTAAAGCGCATGCAAGCATCGTGAAACCTTGAAGAACGATGTCATTTAGCGAGATACCGCATTCTGTACTGCAATAAGTTGGTGAAACACTGTGAGGTTATGCATATATCGTAATTGTGAACGAAACAGTGTAATAGAGCGTTTTAGATCAAGTGCGAATGTTAGGTTAGGTTAAGATATGAACCGTCGTAAAACCGCATTAAACAATGTCACTTAGTGAAATGCAGTGTTTTTCACCATTACAAGTCGAGAACTGCGATATCTATTGTGAAAGCGCTTGCAACCGTCGTTAGGTTGGGTTGGGTTGCGTTAGGTTAGGTTAGGTTAGGTTATGTTAGGATGGTTAGGTTAGGTTAGGTTAAGTTAGGTAAGGTTAGGTTAGGTTAATATATGAACCATCGTAAAACAGCATTAAACAATGTCACTTAGTGAGATGCAGTGTTTTTTACCATTACAAGTCGCGAACTGCGATATCTAATGTGAAAGCGCTTGAAACCGTCGTAATGTTGTAGAAAGCAATGTAGAATAGCGAGTCAAACGTTTTCTAACGATAGAAGTGCGAAGGTTATGTTAGGTTGAGGTATGTTAGTTTAAGCTAGGCAGCATCGTGAAACCACCAAAAACGACGTCATCTAACGAGATAGTGTTGTTTTATTGCATGTACGAAACTGCAATAGGTGAAATGTTGTGAAAGCACATAAAACGGCATGAACAAGCCAGATACTGCGTGTTGTACCGTTACAAGTGAGAAACTGCTATATTGTGATATTCTCGTTAAAGCGCATGCAAGCATCGTGTAACCTCAAAGAACGATGTCATTTAGCCAGATACAGCGTTCTGTACTGCAATAAGTTGGTGAAAAACTGTGCGGTTATGCAAATATCGTAATTGTGAACGAAACAGTGTAATAGAGCGTTTTTAGATAAAGTGCGAATGTTAGGCTAGGTTAGGATATGAACCGTCGTAAAACCGCATTAAACAATGTCACTTAGTGAAATGCAGTGTTTTTCACCATTACAAGTCGGGAATTGCGATATCTATTGTGAAAGCGCTTGCAACCGTCGTTAGGTTGGGTTGATTTGGGTTGGGTTGGTTTGGGTTGGTTTGGGTTGGTTTGGGTTGGTTTGGGTTGGGTTGGGTTGGGTTAGGTTAGGGTAGGTTGGGTTGCGTTAGGTTAGGTTAGGTTAGGTTATGTTAGGATGGTTAGGTTAGGTTAGGTCAAGTTAGGTTAGGTTAAGTTAGGTTAGGTAAGGTTAGGTTAGGTTAGGTTAAGATATGAACCGTCGTAAAACAGCATTAAACAATGTCACTTAGTGAGATGCAGTGTTTTTCACCATTACAAGTCGGGAACTGCGATATCTATTGTGAAAGCGCTTGAAACCGTCGTAATGTTGTAGAAAGCAATGTAGAATAGCGAGTCAAACGTTTTCTAACGATAGAAGTGCGAGGGTTATGTTAGGTTGAGTTATGTTAGTTTAAGCTAGGCAGCGTCGTGAAACCACCAAAAAGGACGTCATCTAACGAGATTGTGTGGTTTTATTGCATGTACGAAACTGCAATAGGTGAAATGTTGTGAAAGCACATAAAACGGCATGAACAAGCCAGATACTGCGTGTTGTACCGTTACAAGTGAGAAACTGCTATATTGTGATATTCTCGTTAAAGCGCATGCAAGCATCGTGAAACCTTAAAGAACGATGTCATTTAGCGAGATACAGCGTTCTGTACTGCAATAAGTTGGTGAAAAACTGTGCGGTTATGCAAATATCGTAATTGTGAACGAAACAGTGTTATAGAGCGTTTTTAGATAAAGTGCGAATGTTAGGCTAGGTTAGGATATGAACCGTCGTAAAACCGCATTAAACAATGTCACTTAGTGAGATGCAGTGTTTTTCACCATTACAAGCCGGGAACTGCGATATCTAATGTGAAAGCGCATAAAACCGTCGTAATGTTGTAGAGAGCATTGTAAAGTAGCGAGTAAAACGTTTTCTAACGATAGACGTGCGAAGGATATGTTAGGTTGAGTTATGTTAGTTTAAGCTAGGTAGCGTCGTGAAACCACCAAAAAGGACGTCATCTAACGAGATTGTGTTGTTTTATTGCGACTACGAAACTGCGATAGGTGAAATATTGTGAAAGGACAAGAAATGGCATGAACTAGCCAGGTACTGCGTGTTGTACCGTTACAAGTGCGAAACTGCTATATTGTGATATTCTCGTTAAAGCGCATGCAAGCATCGTGAAACCTTAAAGAACGATGTCATTTAGCGAGATACAGCGTTCTGTACTGCAATAAGTTGGTCAAAAACTGTGAGGTCATGCAAATATCTTAAATATGAACGAAAGAGTGTAATAGAGCGTTTTTAGATACAAGTGCGAATGTTAGGTTAGAATAAGATATGAACCGTCGTAAAACCGCATTAAACAATGTCACTTAGTGAGATGCAGTGTTTTTCATCATTACAAGTCGGGAACTGCGATATCTAATGAGAAAGCGCATAAGACCGACGTAATGTTGTAGAGAGCATTGTAATGTAGCGAGTAAAACGTTTTCTAACGATTGAAGTGCGAAGGATATGTTAGGTTGTTATGTTAGTTTAAGCTAGGTAGCGTCGTGAAACCACCAAAAAGGACGTCATCTAACGAGATTGTGTTGTTTTATTGCATGTACGAAACTGCAATAGGTGCAATGTTGTGAAAGCACACAAACCGGCATGAACGAGCCAAATACTGCGTAATGTACCGTTACAAGTGCGAAACTGCTATATTGTGATATTCTCGTTAAAGCGCATGCAAGCATCGTGAAACCTTGAAGAACGATGTCATTTAGCGAGATACCGCATTCTGTACTGCAATAAGTTGGTGAAACACTGTGAGGTTATGCATAATCGTAATTGTGAACGAAACAGTGTAATAGAGCGTTTTAGATCAAGTGCGAATGTTAGGTTAGGGTAAGATATGAACCGTCGTAAAACCGCATTAAACAATGTCACTTAGTGAAATGCAGTGTTTTTCACCATTACAAGTCGAGAACTGCGATATCTATTGTGAAAGCGCTTGCAACCGTCGTTAGGTTGGGTTGGTTTGCGTTAGGTTAGGTTAGGTTAGGTTATGTTAGGATGGTTAGGTTAGGTTAGGTTAAGTTAGGTAAGGTTAGGTTAGGTTAATATATGAACCGTCGTAAAACAGCATTAAACAATGTCACTTAGTGAGATGCAGTGTTTTTTACCATTACAAGTCGGGAACTGCGATATCTAATGTGAAAGCGCTTGAAACCGTCGTAATGTTGTAGAAAGCAATGTAGAATAGCGAGTCAAACGTTTTCTAACGATAGAAGTGCGAAGGTTATGTTAGGTTGAGTTATGTTAGTTTAAGCTAGGCAGCATCGTGAAACCACCAAAAACGACGTCATCTAACGAGATAGTGTTGTTTTATTGCATGTACGAAACTGCAATAGGTGAAATGTTGTTAAAGCACATAAAACGGCATGAACAAGCCAGATACTGCGTGTTGTACCGTTACAAGTGAGAAACTGCTATATTGTGATATTCTCGTTAAAGCGCATGCAAGCATAGTGTAACCTCAAAGAACGATGTCATTTAGCCAGATACAGCGTTCTGTACTGCAATAAGTTGGTGAAAAACTGTGCGGTTATGCAAATATCGTAATTGTGAACGAAACAGTGTTATAGAGCGTTTTTAGATAAAGTGCGAATGTTAGGCTCGGTTAGGATATGAACCGTCGTAAAACCGCATTAAACAATGTCACTTAGTGAAATGCAGTGTTTTTCACCATTACAAGTCGGGAATTGCGATATCTATTTCGAAAGCGCTTGCAACCGTCGTTAGGTTGGGTTGGGTTGGGTTGGGTTGGGTTAGGTTAGGGTAGGTTGGGTTGCGTTAGGTTAGGTTAGGTTAGGTTATGTTAGGATGGTTAGGTTAGGTTAGGTTAGGTTAAGATATGAACCGTCGTAAAACAGCATTAAACAATGTTACTTAGTGAGATGCAGTGTTTTTCACCATTACAAGTCGGGAACTGCGATATCTAATGTGAAAGCGCTTGAAACCGTCGTAATGTTGTAGAAAGCAATGTAGAGTAGCGAGTCAAACGTTTTCTAACGATAGAAGTGCGAAGGTTACGTTAGGTTGAGTTGTTAGTTTAGGCTAGGCAGCGTCGTGAAACCACCAAAAAGGACGTCATCTAACGAGATTGTGTTGTTTTATTGCATGTACGAAACTGCAATAAGTGAAATGTGGTGAAAGCACACAAACCGGCATGAACAAGCCAGATACTGCGTATTGTACCGTTACAAGAGAGAAACTGCTATATTGTGATATTCTCGTTAAAGCGCATGAAAGCATCGTGAAACCTCAAAGAACGATGTCATTGAGCGAGATACAGCGTTCTGTACTGCAATAAGTTGGTGAAAAACTGTGCGGTTATGCAAATATCGTAATTGTGAACGAAACAGTGTAATAGAGCGTTTTTAGATAAAGTGCGAATGTTAGGCTAGGTTAGGATATGAACCGTCGTAAAACCGCATTAAACAATGTCACTTAGTGAAATGCAGTGTTTTTCACCATTACAAGTCGGGAATTGCGATATCTATTGTGAAAGCGCTTGCAACCGTCGTTAGGTTGGGTTGATTTGGGTTGGGTTGGTTTGGGTTGGTTTGGGTTGGTTTGGGTTGGGTTGGGTTGGGTTAGGTTAGGTTAGGGTAGGTTGGGTTGCGTTAGGTTAGGTTAGGTTAGGTTATGTTAGGATGGTTAGGTTAGGTTAGGTCAAGTTAGGTTAGGTTAAGTTAGGTTAGGTAAGGTTAGGTTAGGTTAGGTTAAGATATGAACCGTCGTAAAACAGCATTAAACAATGTCACTTAGTGAGATGCAGTGTTTTTCACCATTACAAGTCGGGAACTGTGATATCTATTGTGAAAGCGCTTGAAACCGTCGTAATGTTGTAGAAAGCAATGTAGAATAGCGAGTCAAACGTTTTCTAACGATAGAAGTGCGAGGGTTATGTTAGGTTGAGTTATGTTAGTTTAAGCTAGGCAGCATCGTGAAACCACCAAAAACGACGTCATCTAACGAGATAGTGTGGTTTTATTGCATGTACGAAACTGCAATAGGTGAAATGTTGTGAAAGCACATAAAACGGCATGAACAAGCCAGATACTGCGTGTTGTACCGTTACAAGTGAGAAACTGCTATATTGTGATATTCTCGTTAAAGCGCATGCAAGCATCGTGAAACCTTAAAGAACGATGTCATTTAGCGAGATACAGCGTTCTGTACTGCAATAAGTTGGTGAAAAACTGTGCGGTTATGCAAATATCGTAATTGTGAACGAAACAGTGTTATAGAGCGTTTTTAGATAAAGTGCGAATGTTAGGCTAGGTTAGGATATGAACCGTCGTAAAACCGCATTAAACAATGTCACTTAGTGAGATGCAGTGTTTTTCACGATTACAAGCCGGGAAATGCGATATCTAATGTGAAAGCGCATAAAACCGTCGTAATGTTGTAGAGAGCATTGTAAAGTAGCGAGTAAAACGTTTTCTAACGATAGACGTGCGAAGGATATGTTAGGTTGAGTTATGTTAGTTTAAGCTAGGTAGCGTCGTGAAACCACCAAAAAGGACGTCATCTAACGAGATTGTGTTGTTTTATTGCGACTACGAAACTGCGATAGGTGAAATATTGTGAAAGGACACGAAATGGCATGAACTAGCCAGGTACTGCGTGTTGTACCGTTACAAGTGCGAAACTGCTATATTGTGATATTCTCGTTAAAGCGCATGCAAGCATCGTGAAACCTTAAAGAACGATGTCATTTAGCGAGATACAGCGTTCTGTACTGCAATAAGTTGGTCAAAAACTGTGAGGTCATGCAAATATCTTAAATATGAACGAAAGAGTGTAATAGAGCGTTTTTAGATACAAGTGCGAATGTTAGGTTAGAATAAGATATGAACCGTCGTAAAACCGCATTAAACAATGTCACTTAGTGAGATGCAGTGTTTTTCATCATTACAAGTCGGGAACTGCGATATCTAATGAGAAAGCGCATAAGACCGACGTAATGTTGTAGAGAGCATTGTAATGTAGCGAGTAAAACGTTTTCTAACGATAGAAGTGCGAAGGATATGTTAGGTTGTTATGTTAGTTTAAGCTAGGTAGCGTCGTGAAACCACCAAAAAGGACGTCATCTAACGAGATTGTGTTGTTTTATTGCATGTACGAAACTGCAATAGGTGCAATGTTGTGAAAGCACACAAACCGGCATGAACGAGCCAAATACTGCGTAATGTACCGTTACAAGTGCGAAACTGCTATATTGTGATATTCTCGTTAAAGCGCATGCAAGCATCGTGAAACCTTGAAGAACGATGTCATTTAGCGAGATACCGCATTCTGTACTGCAATAAGTTGGTGAAAAACTGTGCGGTTATGCAAATATCGTAATTGTGAACGAAACAGTGTTATAGAGCGTTTTTAGATAAAGTGCGAATGTTAGGCTCGGTTAGGATATGAACCGTCGTAAAACCGCATTAAACAATGTCACTTAGTGTAATGCAGTGTTTTTCACCATTACAAGTCGAGAACTGCGATATCTATTGTGAAAGCGCTTGAAACCGTCGTAATGTTGTAGAAAGCAATGTAGAATAGCGAGTCAAACGTTTTCTAACGATAGAAGTGCGAAGGTTATGTTAGGTTGAGTTATGTTAGTTTAAGCTAGGCAGCATCGTGAAACCACCAAAAACGACGTCATCTAACGAGATAGTGTTGTTTTATTGCATGTACGAAACTGCAATAGGTGAAATGTTGTGAAAGCACATAAAACGGCATGAACAAGCCAGATACTGCGTGTTGTACCGTTACAAGTGAGAAACTGCTATATTGTGATATTCTCGTTAAAGCGCATGCAAGCATCGTGTAACCTCAAAGAACGATGTCATATAGCCAGATACAGCGTTCTGTACTGCAATAAGTTGGTGAAAAACTGTGCGGTTATGCAAATATCGTAATTGTGAACGAAACAGTGTAATAGAGCGTTTTTAGATAAAGTGCGAATGTTAGGCTAGGTTAGGATATGAACCGTCGTAAAACCGCATTAAACAATGTCACTTAGTGAAATGCAGTGTTTTTCACCATTACAAGTCGGGAATTGCGATATCTATTGTGAAAGCGCTTGCAACCGTCGTTAGGTTGGGTTGATTTGGGTTGGGTTGGTTTGGGTTGGTTTGGGTTGGGTTGGGTTGGGTTAGGTTAGGGTAGGTTGGGTTGCGTTAGGTAAGGTTAGGTTAGCTTATGTTAGGATGGTTAGGTTAGGTTAGGTTAAGTTAGGTTAGGTAAGGTTAGGTTAGGTTAGGTTAAGATATGAACCGTCGTAAAACAGCATTAAACAATGTCACTTAGTGAGATGCAGTGTTTTTCACCATTACAAGTCGGGAACTGTGATATCTATTGTGAAAGCGCTTGAAACCGTCGTAATGTTGTAGAAAGCAATGTAGAATAGCGAGTCAAACGTTTTCTAACGATAGAAGTGCGAGGGTTATGTTAGGTTGAGTTATGTTAGTTTAAGCTAGGTAGCGTCGTGAAACCACCAAAAAGGACGTCATCTAACGAGATTGTGTTGTTTTATTGCGACTACGAAACTGCGATAGGTGAAATATTGTGAAAGGACACGAAATGGCATGAACTAGCCAGGTACTGCGTGTTGTACCGTTACAAGTGCGAAACTGCTATATTGTGATATTCTCGTTAAAGCGCATGCAAGCATCGTGAAACCTTAAAGAACGATGTCATTTAGCGAGATACAGCGTTCTGTACTGCAATAAGTTGGTCAAAAACTGTGAGGTCATGCAAATATCTTAAATATGAACGAAAGAGTGTAATAGAGCGTTTTTAGATACAAGTGCGAATGTTAGGTTAGAATAAGATATGAACCGTCGTAAAACCGCATTAAACAATGTCACTTAGTGAGATGCAGTGTTTTTCACCATTACAAGTCGGGAACTGCGATATCTAATGAGAAAGCGCATAAGACCGACGTAATGTTGTAGAGAGCATTGTAATGTAGCGAGTAAAACGTTTTCTAACGATAGAAGTGCGAAGGATATGTTAGGTTGTTATGTTAGTTTAAGCTAGGTAGCGTCGTGAAACCACCAAAAAGGACGTCATCTAACGAGATTGTGTTGTTTTATTGCATGTACGAAACTGCAATAGGTGCAATGTTGTGAAAGCACACAAACCGGCATGAACGAGCCAAATACTGCGTAATGTACCGTTACAAGTGCGAAACTGCTATATTGTGATATTCTCGTTAAAGCGCATGCAAGCATCGTGAAACCTTGAAGAACGATGTCATTTAGCGAGATACCGCATTCTGTACTGCAATAAGTTGGTGAAACACTGTGAGGTTATGCATATATCGTAATTGTGAACGAAACAGTGTAATAGAGCGTTTTAGATCAAGTGCGAATGTTAGGTTAGGTTAAGATATGAACCGTCGTAAAACCGCATTAAACAATGTCACTTAGTGAAATGCAGTGTTTTTCACCATTACAAGTCGAGAACTGCGATATCTATTGTGAAAGCGCTTGCAACCGTCGTTAGGTTGGGTTGGGTTGCGTTAGGTTTGGTTAGGTTAGGTTATGTTAGGATGGTTAGGTTAGGTTAGGTTAAGTTAGGTAAGGTTAGGTTATGTTAATATATGAACCGTCGTAAAACAGCATTAAACAATGTCACTAAGTGAGATGCAGTGTTTTTCACCATTACAAGTCGGGAACTGCGATATCTAATGAGAAAGCGCATAAGACCGACGTAATGTTGTAGAGAGCATTGTAATGTAGCGAGTAAAACGTTTTCTAACGATAGAAGTGCGAAGGATATGTTAGGTTGAGTTATGTTAGTTTAAGCTAGGTAGCGTCGTGAAACCACCAAAAAGGACGTCATCTAACGAGATTGTGTTGTTTTATTGCATGTACGAAACTGCAATAGGTGCAATGTTGTGAAAGCACACAAACCGGCATGAACGAGCCAAATACTGCGTAATGTACCGTTACAAGTGCGAAACTGCTATATTGTGATATTCTCGTTAAAGCGCATGCAAGCATCGTGAAACCTTGAAGAACGATGTCATTTAGCCAGATACAGCGTTCTGTACTGCAATAAGTTGGTGAAAAACTGTGCGGTTATGCAAATATCGTAATTGTGAACGAAACAGTGTTATAGAGCGTTTTTAGATAAAGTGCGAATGTTAGGCTAGGTTAGGATATGAACCGTCGTAAAACCGCATTAAACAATGTCACTTAGTGAAATGCAGTGTTTTTCACCATTACAAGTCGGGAATTGCGATATATATTGTGAAAGCGCTTGCAACCGTCGTTAGGTTGGGTTGGGTTGGGTTGGGTTGATTTGGGTTGGGTTGGTTTGGGTTGGGTTGGGTTGGGTTGGGTTAGGTTAGGGTAAGTTGGGTTGCGTTAGGGTAGGTTAGGTTAGGTTATGTTAGGATGGTTAGGTTAGGTTAGGTTAAGTTAGGTTAGGTTAAGTTAGGTTAGGTTAGGTAAGGTTAGGTTAGGTTAGGTTAAGATATGAACCGTCGTAAAACAGCATTAAACAATGTTACTTAGTGAGATGCAGTGTTTTTCACCATTACAAGTCGGGAACTGCGATATCTAATGTGAAAGCGCTTGAAACCGTCGTAATGTTGTAGAAAGCAATAGAGAGCAGCGAGTCAAACGTTTTCTAACGATAGAAGTGCGAAGGTTATGTTAGGTTGAGTTGTTTAAGCTAGGCAGCGTCGTGAAACCACCAAAAAGGACGTCATCGAACGAGATTGTGTTGTTTTATTGCATGTACGAAACTGCAATAAGTGAAATGTGGTGAAAGCACACAAACCGGCATGAACAAGCCAGATACTGCGTGTTGTACCGTTACAAGTGAGAAACTGCTATATTGTGATATTGTCGTTAAAGCGCATGCAAGCATCGTGAAACCTAAAGAACGATGTCATTTAGCGAGATACAGCGTTCTGTACTGCAATAGGTTGGTGAAAAACTGTGCGGTTATGCATATATCGTAATTGTGAACGAAACAGTGTAATAGAGCGTTTTAGATCAAGTGCGAATGTTAGGTTAGGTTAAGATATGAACCGTCGTAAAACCGCATTAAACAATGTCACTTAGTGAAATGCAGTGTTTTTCACCATTACAAGTCGAGAACTGCGATATCTATTGTGAAAGCGCTTGCAACCGTCGTTAGGTTGGGTTGGGTTGCGTTAGGTTAGGTTAGGTTAGGTTATGTTAGGATGGTTAGGTTAGGTTAGGTTAAGTTAGGTAAGGTTAGGTTAGGTTAATATATGAACCGTCGTAAAACAGCATTAAACAATGTCACTTAGTGAGATGCAGTGTTTTTTACCATTACAAGTCGGGAACTGCGATATCTAATGTGAAAGCGCTTGAAACCGTCGTAATGTTGTAGAAAGCAATGTAGAATAGCGAGTCAAACGTTTTCTAACGATAGAAGTGCGAAGGTTATGTTAGGTTGAGTTATGTTAGTTTAAGCTAGGCAGCATCGTGAAACCACCAAAAACGACGTCATCTAACGAGATAGTGTTGTTTTATTGCATGTACGAAACTGCAATAGGTGAAATGTTGTGAAAGCACATAAAACGGCATGAACAAGCCAGATACTGCATGTTGTACCGTTACAAGTGAGAAACTGCTATATTGTGATATTCTCGTTAAAGCGCATGCAAGCATAGTGTAACCTCAAAGAACGATGTCATTTAGCCAGATACAGCGTTCTGTACTGCAATAAGTTGGTGAAAAACTGTGCGGTTATGCAAATATCGTAATTGTGAACGAAACAGTGTTATAGAGCGTTTTTAGATAAAGTGCGAATGTTAGGCTAGGTTAGGATATGAACCGTCGTAAAACCGCATTAAACAATGTCACTTAGTGAAATGCAGTGTTTTTCACCATTACAAGTCGGGAATTGCGATATCTATTGTGAAAGCGCTTGCAACCGTCGTTAGGTTGGGTTGGGTTGGGTTGGGTTGATTTGGGTTGGGTTGGTTTGGGTTGGGTTGGGTTGGGTTGGGTTAGGTTAGGGTAGGTTGGGTTGCGTTAGGTTAGGTTAGGTTATGTTAGGATGGTTAGGTTAGGTTAAGTTAGGTTAGGTAAGGTTAGGTTAGGTTAGGTTAAGATATGAACCGTCGTAAAACAGCATTAAACAATGTCACTTAGTGAGATGCAGTGTTTTTCACCATTACAAGCTGGGAACTGCGATATCTAATGTGAAAGCGCATAAAACTTTCGTAATGTTGTAGAGAGCA
Source organism: Rhipicephalus microplus (assembly GCF_043290135.1). Classification (NCBI taxonomy): domain Eukaryota; kingdom Metazoa; phylum Arthropoda; class Arachnida; order Ixodida; family Ixodidae; genus Rhipicephalus; species Rhipicephalus microplus. The sequence goes on from NW_027464674.1 coordinate 918,222, forward strand.
TTGTAAAGTAGCGAGTAAAACGTTTTCTAACGATAGACGTGCGAAGGATAGGTTAGGTTGAGTTATGTTACTTTAGGCTAGGTAGCATCGTGAAACCACAAAAAAGGACATCTAACGAGATAGTGTTGTTTTATTGCATGTACGAAACTGCAATAGGTGAAATGTTGTGAAAGCACATAAAACGGCATGAACAAGCCAGATACTGCGTGTTGTACCGTTACAAGTGAGAAACTGCTATATGGTGATATTCTCGGTAAAGCGCATGCAAGCATCGTGTAACCTCAAAGAACGATGTCATTTAGCGTGTATCCACACGACGGACCAAATCCGTCTTTTCCGCGGCGGACGGCGCGTCACGTGACCCCACGTCACGGATTTCCGCCATCCGTGCCGCGTCCGCGGACGTCGCGGACGGAAAATGCCACGCTCTTTTTCGCAAACGGATTCCCGCGGAAAAACACGACAAATTTAGCGGAGGACGCCAATACTAGTGTGGCAACAAGCGCTTATTTTTCTGTTTCTCGTGTGGTTTCGTAAATTTAGCCGACGAAGTTATAAGGGTCTGGCAACAGGCACGTTTTTTTTTTCTGCTCGTCTTGTTTGGGTTTTTGCGTGGGAAGTACGTTCGACGCACACTACCGCAAACAACTCCAACTATGAACTTGAGCGACGACGCAACTTTTTTTCTGCTGCGCCTTGTTGAGCAGTTCCCCGCATTGTGGGATATGACACTCGCCGAGTACGCGGACACAACAGTGAAGGAGAGTATATGGGAACGCATAGCGAAGGAAATGAACGAGGAGTGGCCTGCGTACGGGCCGTACGATGCCAGTAAGTACCATTTATATTTACTCTCTATGTTTTGCGTTATTATATGGGTGGGTTTCGTGATAATAACCTTCTGGAATGTACCTGTTATGCATGACGTGGGGCACATTGGTGTCTACAAGTGACGGCCGTGGTCAGCGCATTCCCAAGCATGCTACCGTGCCGGAGGCAGGGCTGCTCAATAAAAATGCATTTTAATCAAGGAATCGGCGCGAAATTCAAGAACAGTGTTAATGGCGACGAGTCCGCCAAACGTTGCTTGTGATGCGTAAGCTTGCGGTAAAACTGAAAACATTCACTGCAGTATTCGTTAGAGCACCAGCCACGTTTTTTCAGCATAATGTGTTGTGATGGTGATTGACCGAAACTGCATGGTGTAAATCGTACTTATAATCACCCCCCCCCCTCTGTTTTGTTCTTTTTTTTTTACAGAAGCCCTTCGGCGCTTCTTTGACAATAAGAGACGCACATACCGGTTGGAGAAGAAGAAAGTAGAATCCACAAAGAGTGGAATGCCAAGCTCGGACGTTTATAAAGGTCGCTGGCGCTTTTATAATTCACTCAGGTTTTTGGATGCTTCAAAAGTGACCTGTTGGCGTTCTGTGAGCACTGATGCATGCCAAGCTGCGGCGGAGACCATGAAGGTAAACTGCCCTTGTTTTTCGTATTTGTGATGAAGCCTTCTTGTGCCGCGTAAATTTTTACAATATGTATTTTTTATTACTTAGCACTTTCTTATACAGCCTTACAACCTTTTCAATGCTTGAACACACACCAAAATAATTCTACATTAAGATTAGTTGCTTGGTGTGCTGAATTATTCAAACGTCGTTTCTATATTTAAATTAGATATGACCAAAAATTGTTGACACTGAAGTTTGAATCTTGCGCTCTAATTACGCCAAATCACGAATAATGTACCATTGCTTTTACGTGGTTGTAATACAGATTGTAATCGGAATAGATACGCAGATGTGTGTCTGCAAAGCATTACATTTTGGAATTGCGAGAGACTTTGTGCGCCATTTTGTGTCTTGCAGGTACGACCAGACATTGATGATCCTTCACAAACCTCAGACGATGCAGCTGCAGCGACTGACGACCAAAACATTACCGTGGACGACCCAATTGCGGGCAAGGCACTCTCTGCAATGTCCCGCCAAGGAACACAGAAGAAAAGGCGCCGATCTCCCCATCGTTTAGATGAAATATTGGCCCAACGGCAAACTGTGTTGGAAAAAATAGCTGCAAGCGTAGGCCAACCAGCGAGTACCACACAGCAGGAAGATGATATCGACTATTTTGGTAAAGTTGTTGCTGCACACATGCGCGAGGTTCCGAAGGATAAGCTGATCCCATGCCAGAAGGCTATCTTAAGCGCACTTGAAATCTACATCAACAAAAGCGAGTAAGAAAGCTCAACAGATCTCATTTAATATTGCCAGTTAATAAATCGTTGCTTACCTCCAGCATTGTTGTCAGTGTGAATGAAACTCAGTTTTAAGTAAATATCCGTAATTTGAAATGCCATTCATATGACAGCGTATACAAGATCTCGCCCTTCAACTAAACAAACCGCATTTTATTTTTCAACAACTTTATTTTATGACAACGCATGTGCATCTTGCACTATCTTTGCGTAATCTTATGGCCTTCTGTATACATCGGCCTCCAAGTGGGCTGACGTACGCTGCCATGACACAGCACCCCTGCCATTCAAAAATTCGCATAGGCTGTCACGTACGGCGGAGCCAACAGCACTTACTCGTCCGCGAGAATAAGGCTGTGTAGAGAACAGAGTTGCAGTAGGCGTTGTGTCGGCACACGAGTCAGCTGCGTTCAATTCATTGGCGAGGAAGTTGTGCAATACGCATGCTGCATTCACCATTGATGTCACCCGTTTTGGCTCAGCGTCAATCACGGTGTGCAGAAATCTAAACCTATTCGCAAGTATTCCAAAGGTGCTCTCAACTACACGCCGAGCCCTGGATAACCTGTAAAGCATTAAAAAAAGTAAGATATAATTTTATACACTTTACACCACTGAGAAGATAGTAGCATGCTAATGTGTGCTGCAAATCTGGGTTAGCGCACCTTCGATTAAACGGTTAAATATCACATAGTGCTGTTTCAGTAGTGACATAAATTACCTGTAATTAAATATTCTCTTCTCTTCTGATAACGAACGTTCCCCAAACGGTTTCATCAAGTTTCTTCCAAGAGGAAACGCGTCATCACCGACGAAAACTGGTGGCAAGTACAGATCAGGCAAGCTTCCCACCTTGACCAGTTCCGGAAGACCAGCCGACATGTTTGACAAGTGTGCTTGCAGAGGCGTAGTTTGCCAGACGCCCGCATCTCCCTGTGACCCTGGCGCACCAACATCCGTGTACAAAAATTTGTAGTTCGCATCGACCACGGCAAACAGTATAATGCTAAAGCTCTTCTTGTAGTTTCTGTAAACTGTTCCCGTGTTTGCTGGCTTAGTAATTATCACATGCTTTCCATCCATCGCTCCAACGCAGTTTGGAAAGTTCCAGTTTCTACTGAAACCAGCAACGACGTCTCTCCACTCATCCTCGGTGCTTGGAGTTTTGAGAAATTCATTCTTCAGCTCTTCATAAATTACATTACATGTTTCATGGATGATATCATTTACAGTCGAGTGGCCCAGACGAAATTGGCGACTCAAGGAGTGGTGGCTCTCTCCTGCACAAAGGGAAAAAAATACCGTCACTAATTCGCAGATGTATGCCAAGAGTGCCAAACTGTACATCAACGACAGCGAGGCTGTGTAAGAGGGCTTTCGTAGCCTTCGCAAGATTTGTTTTATTAGTGTCACATATGTGCCTATTCAAGACCTTGCTGGCGTTTTACAACACACAACGTAATGCCACCTCTAAAAGCGAGGCTCTCCAAGTCTGAACAGTCTCGGATGCAACAATAGGAGCAATGTTTCGAGTAGAAATGCACAGACGTGCAACACTTGCCTGAAGCAAGGTATCGTAGCGTGACCTGCAGCCTTGTTTCAGCTGATATGGCTCGCCGCATTACGGTGTCCTGTCGTTGTATGCGAGGTCCTACGAGCGACAGCAACTGGACAAACTGCTCTCTCGACACTCGCAGAAGCCTCCTGTATTCTTGGCTGTCGCTAAGCAAAAGTTCACGATAGAGTTGATATTGCATACCCAGATGCTTGTTAGCGATGTAGTCCTTTTGCCAACAAGATCGTTTTACAGGGAAGAACAGCGCTTCATCGTCTAATTCTGCTAATACAACAGCCATTGCAGCTATTCGTTGCTTTCTTTCGACCTCCATATTCACTTCAACTTCAAACTCAGCGTCATAGACGGAAACCTAAACCTCGAATGGCTAGCGATGAATGGGTTTTCTACTTTCAGACTGGTCGCGCCATCTATAGAAAAGAAGAATAAGCAAACATTCGCACATTATCATGAGCTCCGAGATATGGTAGCCCCAGCGCTACCGCAGATCACCGAGCTCATGTATTGGCAATAGCGGTGGTCGCTAAGCCTACACTTTTCAGAAAACGAGTACGGCGCTCGGAAACAGTACCAAATAGTCATGTATACGTTGCCGTCGAAGCTCGAGGACACAGACCTAAAGCCTACACAACCATCAGTTTGGGAATAACAGCCCACGCGATGCGCTACGAAGAGCTTAAAGATTTGAAGCGGGCAGCTCTCGCTTCAGACAGTGCCGCCATGTTTTTTTTCTCCAGCGCGTCCGTCTGCTCGCTTCGTCCGTCGTCTGAATGTGCTTCGCAGCCGGACGGGCGGCGGAACGAACGTCCGCGGGAGGGATTTGCGCGGATATGTCCGTCGTGTGGATACACGCTTAGCGAGATACAGCGTTCTGTACTGCAATAGGTTGGTGAAAAACTGTGCGGTTATGCAAATATCGTAATTGTGAACGAAACAGTGTTATAGAGCGTTTTTAGATACAAGTGCGAATGTTAGGTTAGATTAAGATATGAACCGTCGTAAAACAGAATTAAACAAGGTCACTTAGTGAGATGCAGTGTTTTTCACCATTACAAGTCGGGAACTGCGATATCTAATGTGAAAGCGCTTGAAACCGTCGTAATGTTGTAGAAAGCAATGTATAGTAGCGAGTAAAACGTTTTCTAACGATAGAAGTGCGAAGGTCATGTTAGGTTGAGTTATGTTAGTTTAAGCTAGGCAGCGTCGTGAAACCACCAAAAACGACGTCATCTAACGAGATAGTGTTGTTTTATTGCTACTACGAAACTGCGATAGGTGAAATATTGTGAAAGGACACAAAACGACATGAACTAGCCAGGTACTGCGTGTTGTACCGTTACAATTGCGAAACTGCTATATTATGATATTCTAGTTAAAGCGCATGCAAGCATCGTGAAACCTTAAAGAACGTTGTCATTTAGCGAGATACAGCGTTCTGTACTGTAATAGGTTGGTCAAAAAATGTGAGTTCATGCAAATATCTTAAATGTGAACGAAACAGTGTAATAGAGCGTTTTTAGATACAAGTGCGAATGTTAGGTTAGGTTAAGATATGAACCGTCGTAAAACCGCATTAAACAATGTCAATTAGTGAGATGCAGTGTTTTTCACCATTACAAGTCGGGAACTGCGATATCTATTGTGAAAGCGCATGAAACCGTCGTAATGTTGTAGAGAGCATTGTAAAGTAGCGAGTAAAACGTTTTCTAACGATAGAAGTGCGAAGGTAATGTTAGGTTGAGTTATGTTAGTTTAAGCTAGGTAGCGTCGTGAAACCACCAAAAAGGACGTCATCTAACGAGATTGTGTTGTTTTATTGCATGTACGAAACTGCAATAGGTGCAATGTTGTGAAAGCACACAAACCGGCATGAACGAGCCAAATACTGCGTAATGTACCGTTACAAGTGCGAAACTGCTATATTGTGATATTCTCGTTAAAGCGCATGCAAGCATCGTGAAACCTTGAAGAACGATGTCATTTAGCGAGATACCGCATTCTGTACTGCAATAAGTTGGTGAAACACTGTGAGGTTATGCATATATCGTAATTGTGAACGAAACAGTGTAATAGAGCGTTTTAGATCAAGTGCGAATGTTAGGTTAGGTTAAGATGTGAACCGTCGTAAAACCGCATTAAACAATGTCACTTAGTGAAATGCAGTGTTTTTCACCATTACAAGTCGAGAACTGCGATATCTATTGTGAAAGCGCTTGCAACCGTCGTTAGGTTGGGTTGGGTTGCGTTAGGTTAGGTTAGGTTAGGTTATGTTAGGATGGTTAGGTTAGGTTAGGTTAGGTTAAGTTAGGTAAGGTTAATATATGAACCGTCGTAAAACAGCATTAAACAATGTCACTTAGTGAGATGCAGTGTTTTTTACCATTACAAGTCGGGAACTGCGATATCTAATGTGAAAGCGCTTGAAACCGTCGTAATGTTGTAGAAAGCAATGTAGAATAGCGAGTCAAACGTTTTCTAACGATAGAAGTGCGAAGGTTATGTTAGGTTGAGTTATGTTAGTTTAAGCTAGGCAGCATCGTGAAACCACCAAAAACGACGTCATCTAACGAGATAGTGTTGTTTTATTGCATGTACGAAACTGCAATAGGTGAAATGTTGTGAAAGCACATAAAACGGCATTCGCACTTTATCTAAAAACGCTCTATTACACTGTTTCGTTCACAATTACGATATTTGCATAACCGCACAGTTTTTCACCAACTTATTGCAGTACAGAACGTTGTATCTGGCTAAATGACATCGTTCTTTGAGGTTACACGATGCTTGCATGCGCTTTAACGAGAATATCACAATATAGCAGTTTCTCACTTGTAACGGTACAACACGCAGTATCTGGCTTGTTCATGCCGTTTTATGTGCTTTCACAACATTTCACCTATTGCAGTTTCGTACATGCAATAAAACAACACTATCTCGTTAGATGACGCCCTTTTTTGTGGTTTCACGATGCTACCTAGCCTAAAGTAACATAACTCAACCTAACATATCCTTCGCACGTCTATCGTTAGAAAACGTTTTACTCGCTACTTTACAATGCTCTCTACAACATTACGTCGGTCTTATGCGCTTTCTCATTAGATATCGCAGTTCCCGACTTGTAATGGTGAAAAACACTGCATCTCACTAAGTGACATTGTTTAATGCGGTTTTACGACGGTTCATATCTTATTCTAACCTAACATTCGCACTTGTATCTAAAAATGCTCTATTACACTCTTTCGTTCATATTTAAGATATTTGCATGACCTCACAGTTTTTGACCAACTTATTGCAGTACAGAACGCTGTATCTCGCTAAATGACATCGTTCTTTAAGGTTTCACGATGCTTGTGTGCGCTTTAACGAGAATATCACAATATAGCAGTTTCGCACTTGTAACGGTACAACACGCAGTACCGGGCTAGTTCATGCCATTTCGTGTCCTTTCACAATATTTCACCTATCGCAGTTTCGTAGTCGCAATAAAACAACACAATCTCGTTAGATGACGTCCTTTTTGGTGGTTTCACGACGCTACCTAGCTTAAACTAACATAACTCAACCTAACATATCCTTCGCACGTCTATCGTTAGAAAACGTTTTACTCGCTACTTTACAATGCTCTCTACAACATTACGACGGTTTTATGCGCTTTCACATTAGATATCGCAGTTCCCGGCTTGTAATGGTGAAAAACACTGCATCTCACTAAGTGACATTGTTTACTGCGGTTTTACGACGGCTCATATCTTAACCTAACCTAACATTCGCACTTGTATCTAAAAACGCTCTATAACACTGTTTCGTTCACAATTACGATATTTGCATAACCGCACAGTTTTTCACCAACCTATTGCAGTACAGAACGCTGTATCTCGCTAAATGACATCGTTCTTTGAGGTTTCACGATGCTTGCATGCGCTTTAACGAGAATATCACAATATAGCAGTTTCTCACTTGTAACGGTATAACACGCAGTATCTGGCTTGTTCATGCCGGTTTGTGTGCTTTCACCACATTTCACTTATTGCAGTTTCGTACATGCAATAAAACAACACAATCTCGTTAGATGACGTCGTTTTTGGTGGTTTCACGATGCTGCCTAGCTTAAACTAACATACCTCAACCTAACATAACCTTCGCACTTCTATCGTTAGAAAACGTTTGACTCGCTATTCTACATTGCTTTCTACAACATTACGACGGTTTCAAGCGCTTTCACATTAGATATCGCAGTTCCCGACTTGTAATGGTAAAAAACACTGCATCTCACTAAGTGACATTGTTTAATGCTGTTTTACGATGGTTCATATATTAACCTAACCTAACCTTACCTAACTTAACCTAACCTAACCTAACCATCCTAACATAACCTAACCTAACCTAACCTAACGCAACCCAACCCAACCTAACGACGGTTGCAAGCGCTTTCACAATAGATATCGCAGTTCTCGACTTGTAATGGTGAAAAACACTGCATTTCACTAAGTGACATTGTTTAATGCGGTTTTACGACGGTTCATATCTTAACCTAACCTAACCTTACCTAACCTAACCTAACTTAACCTAACCTAACCTAACCATCCTAACATAACCTAACCTAACCTAACCTAACGCAACCCAACCTACCCTAACCCAACCCAACCCAACCCAACCCAACCTAACGACGGTTGCAAGCGCTTTCACAATAGATATCGCAATTCCCGACTTGTAATGGTGAAAAACACTGCATTTCACTAAGTGATATTGTTTAATGCGGTTTTACGACGGTTCATATCCTAACCGAGCCTAACATTCGCACTTTATCTAAAAACGCTCTATAACACTGTTTCGTTCACAATTACGATATTTGCATAACCGCACAGTTTTTCACCAACTTATTGCAGTACAGAACGCTGTATCTGGCTAAATGACATCGTTCTTTGAGGTTACACTATGCTTGCATGCGCTTTAACGAGAATATCACAATATAGCAGTTTCTCACTTGTAACGGTACAACACGCAGTATCTGGCTTGTTCATGCCGTTTTATGTGCTTTCACAACATTTCACCTATTGCAGTTTCGTACATGCAATAAAACAACACTATCTCGTTAGATGACGTCGTTTTTGGTGGTTTCACGATGCTGCCTAGCTTAAACTAACATAACTCAACCTAACATAACCTTCGCACTTCTATCGTTAGAAAACGTTTGACTCGCTATTCTACAATGCTTTCTACAACATTACGACGGTTTCAAGCGCTTTCACATTAGATATCGCAGTTCCCGACTTGTAATGGTAAAAAACACTGCATCTCACTAAGTGACATTGTTTAATGCTGTTTTACGACGGTTCATATATTAACCTAACCTAACCTTACCTAACTTAACCTAACCTAACCATCCTAACATAACCTAACCTAACCTAACCTAACGCAACCCAACCCAACCTAACGACGGTTGCAAGCGCTTTCACAATAGATATCGCAGTTCTCGACTTGTAATGGTGAAAAACACTGCATTTCACTAAGTGACATTGTTTAATGCGGTTTTACGACGGTTCATATCTTAACCTAACCTAACATTCGCACTTGATCTAAAACGCTCTATTACACTGTTTCGTTCACAATGACGATATATGCATAACCTCACAGTGTTTCACCAACTTATTGCAGTACAGAATGCGGTATCTCGCTAAATGACATCGTTCTTCAAGGTTTCACGATGCTTGCATGCGCTTTAACGAGAATATCACAATATAGCAGTTTCGCACTTGTAACGGTACATTACGCAGTATTTGGCTCGTTCATGCCGGTTTGTGTGCTTTCACAACATTGCACCTATTGCAGTTTCGTACATGCAATAAAACAACACAATCTCGTTAGATGACGTCCTTTTTGGTGGTTTCACGACGCTACCTAGCTTAAACTAACATAACAACCTAACATATCCTTCGCACTTCTATCGTTAGAAAACGTTTTACTCGCTACATTACAATGCTCTCTACAACATTACGTCGGTCTTATGCGCTTTCTCATTAGATATCGCAGTTCCCGTCTTGTAATGGTGAAAAACACTGCATCTCACTAAGTGACATTGTTTAATGCGGTTTTACGACGGTTCATATCTTATTCTAACCTAACATTCGCACTTGTATCTAAAAACGCTCTATTACACTCTTTCGTTCATATTTAAGATATTTGCATGACCTCACAGTTTTTGACCAACTTATTGCAGTACAGAACGCTGTATCTCGCTAAATGACATCGTTCTTTAAGGTTTCACGATGCTTGCATGCGCTTTAACGAGAATATCACAATATAGCAGTTTCGCACTTGTAACGGTACAACACGCAGTACCTGGCTAGTTCATGCCATTTCGTGTCCTTTCACAATATTTCACCTATCGCAGTTTCGTAGTCGCAATAAAACAACACAATCTCGTTAGATGACGTCCTTTTTGGTGGTTTCACGACGCTACCTAGCTTAAACTAACATAACTCAACCTAACATATCCTTCGCACGTCTATCGTTAGAAAACGTTTTACTCGCTACTTTACAATGCTCTCTACAACATTACGACGGTTTTATGCGCTTTCACATTAGATATCGCAGTTCCCGGCTTGTAATGGTGAAAAACACTGCATCTCACTAAGTGACATTGTTTAATGCGGTTTTACGACGGTTCATATCCTAACCTAGCCTAACATTCGCACTTTATCTAAAAACGCTCTATAACACTGTTTCGTTCACAATTACGATATTTGCATAACCGCACAGTTTTTCACCAACTTATTGCAGTACAGAACGCTGTATCTCGCTAAATGACATCGTTCTTTAAGGTTTCACGATGCTTGCATGCGCTTTAACGAGAATATCACAATATAGCAGTTTCTCACTTGTAACGGTACAACACGCAGTATCTGGCTTGTTCATGCCGTTTTGTGTGTTTCACAACATTTCACCTATTGCAGTTTCGTACATGCAATAAAACCACACTATCTCGTTAGATGACGTCGTTTTTGGTGGTTTCACGATGCTGCCTAGCTTAAACTAACATAACTCAACCTAACATAACCCTCGCACTTCTATCGTTAGAAAACGTTTGACTCGCTATTCTACATTGCTTTCTACAACATTACGACGGTTTCAAGCGCTTTCACAATAGATATCACAGTTCCCGACTTGTAATGGTGAAAAACACTGCATCTCACTAAGTGACATTGTTTAATGCTGTTTTACGACGGTTCATATCTTAACCTAACCTAACCTAACCTTACCTAACCTAACTTAACCTAACCTAACTTAACCTAACCTAACCTAACCATCCTAACATAACCTAACCTAACCTAACCTAACGCAACCCAACCTACCCTAACCTAACCTAACCCAAACCAACCCAAACCAACCCAAACCAACCCAACCCAAATCAACCCAACCTAACGACGGTTGCAAGCGCTTTCACAATAGATATCGCAATTCCCGACTTGTAATGGTGAAAAACACTGCATTTCACTAAGTGACATTGTTTAATGCGGTTTTACGACGGTTCATATCCTAACCTAGCCTAACATTCGCACTTTATCTAAAAACGCTCTATTACACTGTTTCGTTCACAATTACGATATTTGCATAACCGCACAGTTTTTCACCAACTTATTGCAGTACAGAACGCTGTATCTGGCTAAATGACATCGTTCTTTGAGGTTACACGATGCTTGCATGCGCTTTAACGAGAATATCACAATATAGCAGTTTCTCACTTGTAACGGTACAACACGCAGTATCTGGCTTGTTCATGCCGTTTTATGTGCTTTCACAACATTTCACCTATTGCAGTTTCGTACATGCAATAAAACAACACTATCTCGTTAGATGACGCCCTTTTTTGTGGTTTCACGATGCTACCTAGCCTAAAGTAACATAACTCAGCCTAACATATCCTTCGCACGTCTATCGTTAGAAAACGTTTTACTCGCTACTTTACAATGCTCTCTACAACATTACGTCAGTCTTATGCGCTTTCTCATTAGATATCGCAGTTCCCGACTTGTAATGGTGAAAAACACTGCATCTCACTAAGTGACATTGTTTAATGCGGTTTTACGACGGTTCATATCTTATTCTAACCTAACATTCGCACTTGTATCTAAAAATGCTCTATTACACTCTTTCGTTCATATTTAAGATATTTGCATGACCTCACAGTTTTTGACAAAACTTATTGCAGTACAGAACGCTGTATCTCGCTAAATGACATCGTTCTTTAAGGTTTCACGATGCTTGTGTGCGCTTTAACGAGAATATCACAATATAGCAGTTTCGCACTTGTAACGGTACAACACGCAGTACCGGGCTAGTTCATGCCATTTCGTGTCCTTTCACAATATTTCACCTATCGCAGTTTCGTAGTCGCAATAAAACAACACAATCTCGTTAGATGACGTCCTTTTTGGTGGTTTCACGACGCTACCTAGCTTAAACTAACATAACTCAACCTAACATATCCTTCGCACGTCTATCGTTAGAAAACGTTTTACTCGCTACTTTACAATGCTCTCTACAACATTACGACGGTTTTATGCGCTTTCACATTAGATATCGCAGTTCCCGGCTTGTAATGGTGAAAAACACTGCATCTCACTAAGTGACATTGTTTAATGCGGTTTTACGACGGCTCATATCTTAACCTAACCTAACATTCGCACTTGTATCTAAAAACGCTCTATAACACTGTTTCGTTCACAATTACGATATTTGCATAACCGCACAGTTTTTCACCAACCTATTGCAGTACAGAACGCTGTATCTCGCTAAATGACATCGTTCTTTGAGGTTTCACGATGCTTGCATGCGCTTTAACGAGAATATCACAATATAGCAGTTTCTCACTTGTAACGGTATAACACGCAGTATCTGGCTTGTTCATGCCGGTTTGTGTGCTTTCACCACATTTCACTTATTGCAGTTTCGTACATGCAATAAAACAACACAATCTCGTTAGATGACGTCCTTTTTGGTGGTTTCACGACGCTGCCTAGCTTAAACTAACAACTCAACCTAACATAACCTTCGCACTTCTATCGTTAGAAAACGTTTGACTCGCTGCTCTCTATTGCTTTCTACAACATTACGACGGTTTCAAGCGCTTTCACATTAGATATCGCAGTTCCCGACTTGTAATGGTGAAAAACACTGCATCTCACTAAGTAACATTGTTTCTTGCTGTTTTACGACGGTTCATATCTTAACCTAACCTAACCTAACCTTACCTAACCTAACCTAACTTAACCTAACCTAACCTAACCTAACCTAACCTAACCATCCTAACATAACCTAACCTAACCTACCCTAACGCAACCCAACCCAACCCAACCCAACCCAACCCAACCCAACCCAACCCAAACCAACCCAACCCAAATCAACCCAACCCAACCCAACCCAACCTAACGACGGTTGCAAGCGCTTTCACAATATATATCGCAATTCCCGACTTGTAATGGTGAAAAACACTGCATTTCACTAAGTGACATTGTTTAATGCGGTTTTACGACGGTTCATATCCTAACCTAGCCTAACATTCGCACTTTATCTAAAAACGCTCTATAACACTGTTTCGTTCACAATTACGATATTTGCATAACCGCACAGTTTTTCACCAACTTATTGCAGTACAGAACGCTGTATCTGGCTAAATGACATCGTTCTTTGAGGTTACACTATGCTTGCATGCGCTTTAACGAGAATATCACAATATAGCAGTTTCTCACTTGTAACGGTACAACACGCAGTATCTGGCTTGTTCATGCCGTTTTATGTGCTTTCACAACATTTCACCTATTGCAGTTTCGTACATGCAATAAAACAACACTATCTCGTTAGATGACGTCGTTTTTGGTGGTTTCACGATGCTGCCTAGCTTAAACTAACATACCTCAACCTAACATAACCTTCGCACTTCTATCGTTAGAAAACGTTTGACTCGCTATTCTACATTGCTTTCTACAACATTACGACGGTTTCAAGCGCTTTCACATTAGATATCGCAGTTCCCGACTTGTAATGGTAAAAAACACTGCATCTCACTAAGTGACATTGTTTAATGCTGTTTTACGATGGTTCATATATTAACCTAACCTAACCTTACCTAACTTAACCTAACCTAACCTAACCATCCTAACATAACCTAACCTAACCTAACCTAACGCAACCCAACCCAACCTAACGACGGTTGCAAGCGCTTTCACAATAGATATCGCAGTTCTCGACTTGTAATGGTGAAAAACACTGCATTTCACTAAGTGACATTGTTTAATGCGGTTTTACGACGGTTCATATCCTAACCTAGCCTAACATTCGCACTTTATCTAAAAACGCTCTATAACACTGTTTCGTTCACAATTACGATATATGCATAACCTCACAGTGTTTCACCAACTTATTGCAGTACAGAATGCGGTATCTCGCTAAATGACATCGTTCTTCAAGGTTTCACGATGCTTGCATGCGCTTTAACGAGAATATCACAATATAGCAGTTTCGCACTTGTAACGGTACATTACGCAGTATTTGGCTCGTTCATGCCGGTTTGTGTGCTTTCACAACATTGCACCTATTGCAGTTTCGTACATGCAATAAAACAACACAATCTCGTTAGATGACGTCCTTTTTGGTGGTTTCACGACGCTACCTAGCTTAAACTAACATAACAACCTAACATATCCTTCGCACTTCTATCGTTAGAAAACGTTTTACTCGCTACATTACAATGCTCTCTACAACATTACGTCGGTCTTATGCGCTTTCTCATTAGATATCGCAGTTCCCGACTTGTAATGGTGAAAAACACTGCATCTCACTAAGTGACATTGTTTAATGCGGTTTTACGACGGTTCATATCTTATTCTAACCTAACATTCGCACTTGTATCTAAAAACGCTCTATTACACTCTTTCGTTCATATTTAAGATATTTGCATGACCTCACAGTTTTTGACCAACTTATTGCAGTACAGAACGCTGTATCTCGCTAAATGACATCGTTCTTTAAGGTTTCACGATGCTTGCATGCGCTTTAACGAGAATATCACAATATAGCAGTTTCGCACTTGTAACGGTACAACACGCAGTACCTGGCTAGTTCATGCCATTTCGTGTCCTTTCACAATATTTCACCTATCGCAGTTTCGTAGTCGCAATAAAACAACACAATCTCGTTAGATGACGTCCTTTTTGGTGGTTTCACGACGCTACCTAGCTTAAACTAACATAACTCAACCTAACATATCCTTCGCACGTCTATCGTTAGAAAACGTTTTACTCGCTACTTTACAATGCTCTCTACAACATTACGACGGTTTTATGCGCTTTCACATTAGATATCGCAGTTCCCGGCTTGTAATGGTGAAAAACACTGCATCTCACTAAGTGACATTGTTTAATGCGGTTTTACGACGGTTCATATCCTAACCTAGCCTAACATTCGCACTTTATCTAAAAACGCTCTATAACACTGTTTCGTTCACAATTACGATATTTGCATAACCGCACAGTTTTTCACCAACTTATTGCAGTACAGAACGCTGTATCTCGCTAAATGACATCGTTCTTTAAGGTTTCACGATGCTTGCATGCGCTTTAACGAGAATATCACAATATAGCAGTTTCTCACTTGTAACGGTACAACACGCAGTATCTGGCTTGTTCATGCCGTTTTATGTGCTTTCACAACATTTCACCTATTGCAGTTTCGTACATGCAATAAAACCACACTATCTCGTTAGATGACGTCGTTTTTGGTGGTTTCACGATGCTGCCTAGCTTAAATAACATAACTCAACCTAACATAACCCTCGCACTTCTATCGTTAGAAAACGTTTGACTCGCTATTCTACATTGCTTTCTACAACATTACGACGGTTTCAAGCGCTTTCACAATAGATATCACAGTTCCCGACTTGTAATGGTGAAAAACACTGCATCTCACTAAGTGACATTGTTTAATGCTGTTTTACGAAGGTTCATATCTTAACCTAACCTAACCTAACCTTACCTAACCTAACTTAACCTAACCTAACTTAACCTAACCTAACCTAACCATCCTAACATAACCTAACCTAACCTAACCTAACCTAACCTAACGCAACCCAACCTACCCTAACCTAACCCAACCCAAACCAACCCAAACCAACCCAAACCAACCCAACCCAAATCAACCCAACCTAACGACGGTTGCAAGCGCTTTCACAATAGATATCGCAATTCCCGACTTGTAATGGTGAAAAACACTGCATTTCACTAAGTGACATTGTTTAATGCGGTTTTACGACGGTTCATATCCTAACCTAGCCTAACATTCGCACTTTATCTAAAAACGCTTTATTACACTGTTTTGTTCACAATTACGATATTTGCATAACCGCACAGTTTTTCACCAACTTATTGCAGTACAGAACGCTGTATCTGGCTAAATGACATCGTTCTTTGAGGTTACACGATGCTTGCATGCGCTTTAACGAGAATATCACAATATAGCAGTTTCTCACTTGTAACGGTACAACACGCAGTATCTGGCTTGTTCATGCCGTTTTATGTGCTTTCACAACATTTCACCTATTGCAGTTTCTTACATGCAATAAAACAACACTATCTCGTTAGATGACGTCCTTTTTTGTGGTTTCACGATGCTACCTAGCCTAAAGTAACATAACTCAACCTAACATATACTTCGCTCGTCTATAGTTAGAAAACGTTTTACTCGCTACTTTACAATGCTCTCTACAACATTACGTCGGTCTTATGCGCTTTCTCATTAGATATCGCAGTTCCCGACTTGTAATGGTGAAAAACACTGCATCTCACTAAGTGACATTGTTTAATGCGGTTTTACGACGGTTCATATCTTATTCTAACCTAACATTCGCACTTGTATCTAAAAACGCTCTATTACACTCTTTCGTTCATATTTAAGATATTTGCATGACCTCACAGTTTTTGACCAACTTATTGCAGTACAGAACGCTGTATCTCGCTAAATGACATCGTTCTTTAAGGTTTCACGATGCTTGTGTGCGCTTTAACGAGAATATCACAATATAGCAGTTTCGCACTTGTAACGGTACAACACGCAGTACCTGGCTAGTTCATGCCATTTCGTGTCCTTTCACAATATTTCACCTATCGCAGTTTCGTAGTCGCAATAAAACAACACAATCTCGTTAGATGACGTCCTTTTTGGTGGTTTCACGACGCTACCTAGCTTAAACATAACTCAACCTAACATATCCTTCGCACGTCTATCGTTAGAAAACGTTTTACTCGCTACTTTACAATGCTCTCTACAACATTACGACGGTTTTATGCGCTTTCACATTAGATATCACAGTTCCCGGCTTGTAATGGTGAAAAACACTGCATCTCACTAAGTGACATTGTTTAATGCGGTTTTATGACGGTTCATATCCTAACCTAGCCTAACATTCACACTTTATCTAAAAACGCTCTATAACACTGTTTCGTTCACAATTACGATATTTGCATAACCGCACAGTTTTTCACCAACCTATTGCAGTACAGAACGCTGTATCTCGCTCAATGACATCGTTCTTTGAGGTTTCACGATGCTTGCATGCGCTTTAACGAGAATATCACAATATAGCAGTTTCGCACTTGTAACGGTACATTACGCAGTATTTGGCTCGTTCATGCCGGCTTCTGTGCTTTCACAACATTTCACCTATTGCAGTTTCGTACATGCAATAAAACAACACTTTCTCGTTAGATGACGTCGTTTTTGGTGGTTTCACGATGCTGCCTAGCTTAAACTAACATAACTCAACCTAACATAACCTTCGCACTTCTATCGTTAGAAAACGTTTGACTCGCTATTCTACATTGCTTTCTACAACATTACGATGGTTTCAAGCGCTTTCACATTAGATATCGCAGTTCCCGACTTGTAATGGTAAAAAACACTGCATCTCACTAAGTGACATTGTTTAATGCTGTTTTACGACGGTTCATATATTAACCTAACCTAACCTTACCTAACTTAACCTAACCTAACCTAACCATCCTAACATAACCTAACCTAACCTAACCTAACGCAACCCAACCCAACCTAACGACGGTTGCAAGCGCTTTCACAATAGATATCGCAGTTCTCGACTTGTAATGGTGAAAAACACTGCATTTCACTAAGTGAAATTGTTTAATGCGGTTTTACGACGGTTCATATCTTAACCTAACCTAACATTCGCACTTGATCTAAAACGCTCTATTACACTGTTTCGTTCACAATTACGATATATGCATAACCTCACAGTGTTTCACCAACTTATTGCAGTACAGAATGCGGTATCTCGCTAAATGGCATCGTTCTTCAAGGTTTCACGATGCTTGCATGCGCTTTAACGAGAATATCACAATATAGCAGTTTCGCCCTTGTAACGGTACATTACGCAGTATTTGGCTCGTTCATGCCGGTTTGTGTGCTTTCACAACATTGCACCTATTGCAGTTTCGTACATGCTATAAAACAACACAATCTCGTTAGATGACGTCCTTTTTGGTGGTTTCACGACGCTACCTAGCTTAAACTAACATAACAACCTAACATATCCTTCGCACTTCTATCGTTAGAAAACGTTTTACTCGCTACATTACAATGCTCTCTACAACATTACGTCGGTCTTATGCGCTTTCTCATTAGATATCGCAGTTCCCGACTTGTAATGGTGAAAAACAATGCATCTCACTAAGTGACATTGTTTAATGCGGTTTTACGACGGTTCATATCTTATTCTAACCTAACATTCGCACTTGTATCTAAAAACGCTCTATTACACTCTTTCGTTCATATTTAAGATATTTGCATGACCTCACAGTTTTTGACCAACTTATTGCAGTACAGAACGCTGTATCTCGCTAAATGGCATCGTTCTTTAAGGTTTCACGATGCTTGCATGCGCTTTAACGAGAATATCACAATATAGCAGTTTCGCACTTGTAACGGTACAACACGCAGTACCTGGCTAGTTCATGCCATTTCGTGTCCTTTCACAATATTTCACCTATCGCAGTTTCGTAGTCGCAATAAAACAACACAATCTCGTTAGATGACGTCCTTTTTGGTGGTTTCACGACGCTACCTAGCTTAAACTAACATAACTCAACCTAACATATCCTTCGCACGTCTATCGTTAGAAAACGTTTTACTCGCTACTTTACAATGCTCTCTACAACATTACGACGGTTTTATGCGCTTTCACATTAGATATCGCAGTTCCCGGCTTGTAATGGTGAAAAACACTGCATCTCACTAAGTGACATTGTTTAATGCGGTTTTACGACGGTTCATATCCTAACCTAGCCTAACATTCGCACTTTATCTAAAAACGCTCTATAACACTGTTTCGTTCACAATTACGATATTTGCATAACCGCACAGTTTTTCACCAACTTATTGCAGTACAGAACGCTGTATCTCGCTAAATGACATCGTTCTTTAAGGTTTCACGATGCTTGCATGCGCTTTAACGAGAATATCACAATATAGCAGTTTCTCACTTGTAACGGTACAACACGCAGTATCTGGCTTGTTCATGCCGTTTTATGTGCTTTCACAACATTTCACCTATTGCAGTTTCGTACATGCAATAAAACCACACTATCTCGTTAGATGACGTCGTTTTTGGTGGTTTCACGATGCTGCCTAGCTTAAACTAACATAACTCAACCTAACATAACCCTCGCACTTCTATCGTTAGAAAACGTTTGACTCGCTATTCTACATTGCTTTCTACAACATTACGACGGTTTCAAGCGCTTTCACAATAGATATCACAGTTCCCGACTTGTAATGGTGAAAAACACTGCATCTCACTAAGTGACATTGTTTAATGCTGTTTTACGACGGTTCATATCTTAACCTAACCTAACCTAACCCTACCTAACCTAACTTAACCTAACCTAACTTAACCTAACCTAACCTAACCATCCTAACATAACCTAACCTAACCTAACCTAACGCAACCCAACCTACCCTAACCTAACCCAACCCAACCCAACCCAAACCAACCCAAACCAACCCAAACCAACCCAACCCAAATCAACCCAACCTAACGACGGTTGCAAGCGCTTTCACAATAGATATCGCAATTCCCGACTTGTAATGGTGAAAAACACTGCATTTCACTAAGTGACATTGTTTAATGCGGTTTTACGACGGTTCATATCCTAACCTAGCCTAACATTCGCACTTTATCTAAAAACGCTCTATTACACTGTTTCGTTCACAATTACGATATATGCATAACCTCACAGTGTTTCACCAACTTACTGCAGTACAGAATGCGGTATCTCGCTAAATGACATCGTTCTTCAAGGTTTCACGATGCTTGCATGCGCTTTAACGAGAATATCACAATATAGCAGTTTCGCACTTGTAACGGTACATTACGCAGTATTTGGCTCGTTCATGCCGGTTTGTGTGCTTTCACAACATTGCACCTATTGCAGTTTCGTACATGCAATAAAACAACACAATCTCGTTAGATGACGTCCTTTTTGGTGGTTTCACGACGCTACCTAGCTTAAACTAACATAACTCAACCTAACATATCCTTCGCACTTCTATCGTTAGAAAACGTTTTACTCGCTACATTACAATGCTCTCTACAACATTACGTCTGTCTTATGCGCTTTCTCATTAGATATCGCAGTTCCCGACTTGTAATGGTGAAAAACACTGCATCTCACTAAGTGACATTGTTTAATGCGGTTTTACGACGGTTCATATCTTAACCTAACCTAACATTCGCACTTGTATCTAAAACGCTCTATAACACTGTTTCGTTCACAATTACGATATTTGCATAACCGCACAGTTTTTCACCAACCTATTGCAGTACAGAACGCTGTATCTCGCTCAATGACATCGTTCTTTGAGGTTTCACGATGCTTGCATGCGCTTTAACGAGAATATCACAATATAGCAGTTTCTCACTTGTAACGGTACAACACGCAGTATCTGGCTTGTTCATGCCGGTTTGTGTGCTTTCACCACATTTCACTTATTGCAGTTTCGTACATGCAATAAAACAACACAATCTCGTTAGATGACGTCCTTTTTGGTGGTTTCACGACGCTGCCTAGCTTAAACTAACAACTCAACCTAACGTAACCTTCGCACTTCTATCGTTAGAAAACGTTTGACTCGCTACTCTACATTGCTTTCTACAACATTACGACGGTTTCAAGCGCTTTCACATTAGATATCGCAGTTCCCGACTTGTAATGGTGAAAAACACTGCATCTCACTAAGTAACATTGTCTAATGCTGTTTTACGACGGTTCATATCTTAACCTAACCTAACCTTACCTAACCTAACCTAACTTAACCTAACCTAACCTAACCATCCTAACATAACCTAACCTAACCTAACCTAACGCAACCCAACCTACCCTAACCTAACCCAACCCAACCCAACCCAAACCAACCCAAACCAACCCAAACCAACCCAACCCAAATCAACCCAACCTAACGACGGTTGCAAGCGCTTTCACAATAGATATCGCAATTCCCGACTTGTAATGGTGAAAAACACTGCATTTCACTAAGTGACATTGTTTAATGCGGTTTTACGATGGTTCATATCTTAACCCAACCTAACATTCGCACTTGTATCTAAAAACGCTCTATGACACTGTTTCGTTCACAATTACGATATTTGCATAACCGCACAGTTTTTCACCAACTTATTGCAGTACAGAACGCTGTATCTCGCTAAATGACATCGTTCTTTAAGGTTTCACGATGCTTGCATGCGCTTTAACGAGAATATCACAATATAGCAGTTTCTCACTTGTAACGGTACAACACGCAGTATCTGGCTTGTTCATGCCGTTTTATGTGCTTTCACAACATTTCACCTATTGCAGTTTCGTACATGCAATAAAACCACACTATCTCGTTAGATGACGTCGTTTTTGGTGGTTTCACGATGCTGCCTAGCTTAAACTAACATAACTCAACCTAACATAACCCTCGCACTTCTATCGTTAGAAAACGTTTGACTCGCTATTCTACATTGCTTTCTACAACATTACGACGGTTTCAAGCGCTTTCACAATAGATATCACAGTTCCCGACTTGTAATGGTGAAAAACACTGCATCTCACTAAGTGACATTGTTTAATGCTGTTTTACGACGGTTCATATCTTAACCTAACCTAACCTAACCCTACCTAACCTAACTTAACCTAACCTAACTTAACCTAACCTAACCTAACCATCCTAACATAACCTAACCTAACCTAACCTAACGCAACCCAACCTACCCTAACCTAACCCAACCCAACCCAACCCAAACCAACCCAAACCAACCCAAACCAACCCAACCCAAATCAACCCAACCTAACGACGGTTGCAAGCGCTTTCACAATAGATATCGCAATTCCCGACTTGTAATGGTGAAAAACACTGCATTTCACTAAGTGACATTGTTTAATGCGGTTTTACGACGGTTCATATCCTAACCTAGCCTAACATTCGCACTTTATCTAAAAACGCTCTATTACACTGTTTCGTTCACAATTACGATATATGCATAACCTCACAGTGTTTCACCAACTTATTGCAGTACAGAATGCGGTATCTCGCTAAATGACATCGTTCTTCAAGGTTTCACGATGCTTGCATGCGCTTTAACGAGAATATCACAATATAGCAGTTTCGCACTTGTAACGGTACATTACGCAGTATTTGGCTCGTTCATGCCGGTTTGTGTGCTTTCACAACATTGCACCTATTGCAGTTTCGTACATGCAATAAAACAACACAATCTCGTTAGATGACGTCCTTTTTGGTGGTTTCACGACGCTACCTAGCTTAAACTAACATAACTCAACCTAACATATCCTTCGCACTTCTATCGTTAGAAAACGTTTTACTCGCTACATTACAATGCTCTCTACAACATTACGTCTGTCTTATGCGCTTTCTCATTAGATATCGCAGTTCCCGACTTGTAATGGTGAAAAACACTGCATCTCACTAAGTGACATTGTTTAATGCGGTTTTACGACGGTTCATATCTTAACCTAACCTAACATTCGCACTTGTATCTAAAACGCTCTATAACACTGTTTCGTTCACAATTACGATATTTGCATAACCGCACAGTTTTTCACCAACCTATTGCAGTACAGAACGCTGTATCTCGCTCAATGACATCGTTCTTTGAGGTTTCACGATGCTTGCATGCGCTTTAACGAGAATATCACAATATAGCAGTTTCTCACTTGTAACGGTACAACACGCAGTATCTGGCTTGTTCATGCCGGTTTGTGTGCTTTCACCACATTTCACTTATTGCAGTTTCGTACATGCAATAAAACAACACAATCTCGTTAGATGACGTCCTTTTTGGTGGTTTCACGACGCTGCCTAGCTTAAACTAACAACTCAACCTAACGTAACCTTCGCACTTCTATCGTTAGAAAACGTTTGACTCGCTACTCTACATTGCTTTCTACAACATTACGACGGTTTCAAGCGCTTTCACATTAGATATCGCAGTTCCCGACTTGTAATGGTGAAAAACACTGCATCTCACTAAGTAACATTGTCTAATGCTGTTTTACGACGGTTCATATCTTAACCTAACCTAACCTTACCTAACCTAACCTAACTTAACCTGACCTAACCTAACCATCCTAACATAACCTAACCTAACCTAACCTAACGCAACCCAACCTACCCTAACCTAACCCAACCCAACCCAACCCAAACCAACCCAAACCAACCCAAACCAACCCAACCCAAATCAACCCAACCTAACGACGGTTGCAAGCGCTTTCACAATAGATATCGCAATTCCCGACTTGTAATGGTGAAAAACACTGCATTTCACTAAGTGACATTGTTTAATGCGGTTTTACGACGGTTCATATCCTAACCTAGCCTAACATTCGCACTTTATCTAAAAACGCTCTATTACACTGTTTCGTTCACAATTACGATATTTGCATAACCGCACAGTTTTTCACCAACTTATTGCAGTACAGAACGCTGTATCTGGCTAAATGACATCGTTCTTTGAGGTTACACGATGCTTGCATGCGCTTTAACGAGAATATCACAATATAGCAGTTTCTCACTTGTAACGGTACAACACGCAGTATCTGGCTTGTTCATGCCGTTTTATGTGCTTTCACAACATTTCACCTATTGCAGTTTCGTACATGCAATAAAACAACACTATCTCGTTAGATGACGTCCTTTTTTGTGGTTTCACGATGCTACCTAGCCTAAAGTAACATAACTCAACCTAACATATACTTCGCACGTCTATAGTTAGAAAACGTTTTACTCGCTACTTTACAATGCTCTCTACAACATTACGTCGGTCTTATGCGCTTTCTCATTAGATATCGCAGTTCCCGACTTGTAATGGTGAAAAACACTGCATCTCACTAAGTGACATTGTTTAATGCGGTTTTACGACGGTTCATATCTTATTCTAACCTAACATTCGCACTTGTATCTAAAAACGCTCTATTACACTCTTTCGTTCATATTTAAGATATTTGCATGACCTCACAGTTTTTGACCAACTTATTGCAGTACAGAACGCTGTATCTCGCTAAATGACATCGTTCTTTAAGGTTTCACGATGCTTGTGTGCGCTTTAACGAGAATATCACAATATAGCAGTTTCGCACTTGTAACGGTACAACACGCAGTACCTGGCTAGTTCATGCCATTTCGTGTCCTTTCACAATATTTCACCTATCGCAGTTTCGTAGTCGCAATAAAACCACACTATCTCGTTAGATGACGTCGTTTTTGGTGGTTTCACGATGCTGCCTAGCTTAAACTAACATAACTCAACCTAACATAACCCTCGCACTTCTATCGTTAGAAAACGTTTTCTCGCTATTCTACATTGCTTTCTACAACATTACGACGGTTTCAAGCGCTTTCACAATAGATATCACAGTTCCCGACTTGTAATGGTGAAAAACACTGCATCTCACTAAGTGACATTGTTTAATGCTGTTTTACGACGGTTCATATCTTAACCTAACCTAACCTAACCTTACCTAACCTAACTTAACCTAACCTAACTTAACCTAACCTAACCTAACCATCCTAACATAACCTAACCTAACCTAACCTAACGCAACCCAACCTACCCTAACTTAACCCAACCCAAACCAACCCAAACCAACCCAAACCAACCCAACCCAAATCAACCCAACCTAACGACGGTTGCAAGCGCTTTCACAATAGATATCGCAATTCCCGACTTGTAATGGTGAAAAACACTGCATCTCACTAAGTGACATTGTTTAATGCGGTTTTACGACGGCTCATATCTTAACCTAACCTAACATTCGCACTTGTATCTAAAAACGCTCTATAACACTGTTTCGTTCACAATTACGATATTTGCATAACCGCAGTTTTTCACCAACCTATTGGAGTACAGAACGCTGTATCTCGCTAAATGACATCGTTCTTTGAGGTTTCACGATGCTTGCATGCGCTTTAACGAGAATATCACAATATAGCAGTTTCTCACTTGTAACGGTACAACACGCAGTATCTGGCTTGTTCATGCCGGTTTGTGTGCTTTCACCACATTTCACTTATTGCAGTTTCGTACATGCAATAAAACAACACAATCTCGTTAGATGACGTCCTTTTTGGTGGTTTCACGACGCTGCCTAGCTTAAACTAACAACTCAACCTAACATAACCTTCGCACTTCTATCGTTAGAAAACGTTTGACTCGCTGCTCTCTATTGCTTTCTACAACATTACGACGGTTTCAAGCGCTTTCACATTAGATATCGCAGTTCCCGACTTGTAATGGTGAAAAACACTGCATCTCACTAAGTAACATTGTTTCTTGCTGTTTTACGACGGTTCATATCTTAACCTAACCTAACCTTACCTAACCTAACCTAACTTAACCTAACCTAACTTAACCTAACCTAACCTAACCATCCTAACATAACCTAACCTAACCTACCCTAACGCAACCCAACCTACCCTAACCTAACCCAACCCAACCCAACCCAACCCAAACCAACCCAACCCAAATCAACCCAACCCAACCCAACCTAACGACGGTTGCAAGCGCTTTCACAATATATATCGCAATTCCCGACTTGTAATGGTGAAAAACACTGCATTTCACTAAGTGACATTGTTTAATGCGGTTTTACGACGGTTCATATCCTAACCTAGCCTAACATTCGCACTTTATCTAAAAACGCTCTATAACACTGTTTCGTTCACAATTACGATATTTGCATAACCGCACAGTTTTTCACCAACTTATTGCAGTACAGAACGCTGTATCTGGCTAAATGACATCGTTCTTTGAGGTTACACTATGCTTGCATGCGCTTTAACGAGAATATCACAATATAGCAGTTTCTCACTTGTAACGGTACAACACGCAGTATCTGGCTTGTTCATGCCGTTTTATGTGCTTTCACAACATTTCACCTATTGCAGTTTCGTACATCCAATAAAACAACACTATCTCGTTAGATGACGTCGTTTTTGGTGGTTTCACGATGCTGCCTGGCTTAAACTAACATACCTCAACCTAACATAACCTTCGCACTTCTATCGTTAGAAAACGTTTGACTCGCTATTCTACATTGCTTTCTACAACATTACGACGGTTTCAAGCGCTTTCACATTAGATATCGCAGTTCCCGACTTGTAATGGTAAAAAACACTGCATCTCACTAAGTGACATTGTTTAATGCTGTTTTACGATGGTTCATATATTAACCTAACCTAACCTTACCTAACTTAACCTAACCTAACCTAACCATCCTAACATAACCTAACCTAACCTAACCTAACGCAACCCAACCCAACCTAACGACGGTTGCAAGCGCTTTCACAATAGATATCGCAGTTCTCGACTTGTAATGGTGAAAAACACTGCATTTCACTAAGTGACATTGTTTAATGCGGTTTTACGACGGTTCATATCCTAACCTAGCCTAACATTCGCACTTTATCTAAAAACGCTCTATAACACTGTTTCGTTCACAATTACGATATATGCATAACCTCACAGTGTTTCACCAACTTATTGCAGTACAGAATGCGGTATCTCGCTAAATGACATCGTTCTTCAAGGTTTCACGATGCTTGCATGCGCTTTAACGAGAATATCACAATATAGCAGTTTCGCACTTGTAACGGTACATTACGCAGTATTTGGCTCGTTCATGCCGGTTTGTGTGCTTTCACAACATTGCACCTATTGCAGTTTCGTACATGCAATAAAACAACACAATCTCGTTAGATGACGTCCTTTTTGGTGGTTTCACGACGCTACCTAGCTTAAACTAACATAACAACCTAACATATCCTTCGCACTTCCATCGTTAGAAAACGTTTTACTCGCTACATTACAATGCTCTCTACAACATTACGTCGGTCTTATGCGCTTTCTCATTAGATATCGCAGTTCCCGACTTGTAATGGTGAAAAACACTGCATCTCACTAAGTGACATTGTTTAATGCGGTTTTACGACGGTTCATATCTTATT
The DNA here is from genome assembly GCF_043290135.1 of Rhipicephalus microplus. Taxonomy (NCBI): domain Eukaryota; kingdom Metazoa; phylum Arthropoda; class Arachnida; order Ixodida; family Ixodidae; genus Rhipicephalus; species Rhipicephalus microplus. The sequence goes on from NW_027464674.1 coordinate 945,623, forward strand.
CTAACCTAACATTCGCACTTGTATCTAAAAACGCTCTATTACACTCTTTCGTTCATATTTAAGATATTTGCATGACCTCACAGTTTTTGACCAACTTATTGCAGTACAGAACGCTGTATCTCGCTAAATGACATCGTTCTTTAAGGTTTCACGATGCTTGCATGCGCTTTAACGAGAATATCACAATATAGCAGTTTCGCACTTGTAACGGTACAACACGCAGTACCTGGCTAGTTCATGCCATTTCGTGTCCTTTCACAATATTTCACCTATCGCAGTTTCGTAGTCGCAATAAAACAACACAATCTCGTTAGATGACGTCCTTTTTGGTGGTTTCACGACGCTACCTAGCTTAAACTAACATAACTCAACCTAACATATCCTTCGCACGTCTATCGTTAGAAAACGTTTTACTCGCTACTTTACAATGCTCTCTACAACATTACGACGGTTTTATGCGCTTTCACATTAGATATCGCAGTTCCCGGCTTGTAATGGTGAAAAACACTGCATCTCACTAAGTGACATTGTTTAATGCGGTTTTACGACGGTTCATATCCTAACCTAGCCTAACATTCGCACTTTATCTAAAAACGCTCTATAACACTGTTTCGTTCACAATTACGATATTTGCATAACCGCACAGTTTTTCACCAACTTATTGCAGTACAGAACGCTGTATCTGGCTAAATGACATCGTTCTTTGAGGTTACACTATGCTTGCATGCGCTTTAACGAGAATATCACAATATAGCAGTTTCTCACTTGTAACGGTACAACACGCAGTATCTGGCTTGTTCATGCCGTTTTATGTGCTTTCACAACATTTCACCTATTGCAGTTTCGTACATCCAATAAAACAACACTATCTCGTTAGATGACGTCGTTTTTGGTGGTTTCACGATGCTGCCTGGCTTAAACTAACATACCTCAACCTAACATAACCTTCGCACTTCTATCGTTAGAAAACGTTTGACTCGCTATTCTACATTGCTTTCTACAACATTACGACGGTTTCAAGCGCTTTCACATTAGATATCGCAGTTCCCGACTTGTAATGGTAAAAAACACTGCATCTCACTAAGTGACATTGTTTAATGCTGTTTTACGATGGTTCATATATTAACCTAACCTAACCTTACCTAACTTAACCTAACCTAACCTAACCATCCTAACATAACCTAACCTAACCTAACCTAACGCAACCCAACCCAACCTAACGACGGTTGCAAGCGCTTTCACAATAGATATCGCAGTTCTCGACTTGTAATGGTGAAAAACACTGCATTTCACTAAGTGACATTGTTTAATGCGGTTTTACGACGGTTCATATCCTAACCTAGCCTAACATTCGCACTTTATCTAAAAACGCTCTATAACACTGTTTCGTTCACAATTACGATATATGCATAACCTCACAGTGTTTCACCAACTTATTGCAGTACAGAATGCGGTATCTCGCTAAATGACATCGTTCTTCAAGGTTTCACGATGCTTGCATGCGCTTTAACGAGAATATCACAATATAGCAGTTTCGCACTTGTAACGGTACATTACGCAGTATTTGGCTCGTTCATGCCGGTTTGTGTGCTTTCACAACATTGCACCTATTGCAGTTTCGTACATGCAATAAAACAACACAATCTCGTTAGATGACGTCCTTTTTGGTGGTTTCACGACGCTACCTAGCTTAAACTAACATAAGAACCTAACATATCCTTCGCACTTCTATCGTTAGAAAACGTTTTACTCGCTACATTACAATGCTCTCTACAACATTACGTCGGTCTTATGCGCTTTCTCATTAGATATCGCAGTTCCCGACTTGTAATGGTGAAAAACACTGCATCTCACTAAGTGACATTGTTTAATGCGGTTTTACGACGGTTCATATCTTATTCTAACCTAACATTCGCACGTGTATCTAAAAACGCTCTATTACACTCTTTCGTTCATATTTAAGATATTTGCATGACCTCACAGTTTTTGACCAACTTATTGCAGTACAGAACGCTGTATCTCGCTAAATGACATCGTTCTTTAAGGTTTCACGATGCTTGCATGCGCTTTAACGAGAATATCACAATATAGCAGTTTCGCACTTGTAACGGTACAACACGCAGTACCTGGCTAGTTCATGCCATTTCGTGTCCTTTCACAATATTTCACCTATCGCAGTTTCGTAGTCGCAATAAAACAACACAATCTCGTTAGATGACGTCCTTTTTGGTGGTTTCACGACGCTACCTAGCTTAAACTAACATAACTCAACCTAACATATCCTTCGCACGTCTATCGTTAGAAAACGTTTTACTCGCTACTTTACAATGCTCTCTACAACAGTACGACGGTTTTATGCGCTTTCACATTAGATATCGCAGTTCCCGGCTTGTAATGGTGAAAAACACTGCATCTCACTAAGTGACATTGTTTAATGCGGTTTTACGACGGTTCATATCCTAACCTAGCCTAACATTCGCACTTTATCTAAAAACGCTCTATAACACTGTTTCGTTCACAATTACGATATTTGCATAACCGCACAGTTTTTCACCAACTTATTGCAGTACAGAACGCTGTATCTGGCTAAATGACATCGTTCTTTGAGGTTACACTATGCTTGCATGCGCTTTAACGAGAATATCACAATATAGCAGTTTCTCACTTGTAACGGTACAACACGCAGTATCTGGCTTGTTCATGCCGTTTTATGTGCTTTCACAACATTTCACCTATTGCAGTTTCGTACATGCAATAAAACAACACTATCTCGTTAGATGACGTCGTTTTTGGTGGTTTCACGATGCTGCCTAGCTTAAACTAACATACCTCAACCTAACATAACCTTCGCACTTCTATCGTTAGAAAACATTTGACTCGCTATTCTACATTGCTTTCTACAACATTACGACGGTTTCAAGCGCTTTCACATTAGATATCGCAGTTCCCGACTTGTAATGGTAAAAAACACTGCATCTCACTAAGTGACATTGTTTAATGCTGTTTTACGATGGTTCATATATTAACCTAACCTAACCTTACCTAACTTAACCTAACCTAACCTAACCATCCTAACATAACCTAACCTAACCTAACCTAACGCAACCCAACCCAACCTAACGACGGTTGCAAGCGCTTTCACAATAGATATCGCAGTTCTCGACTTGTAATGGTGAAAAACACTGCATTTCACTAAGTGACATTGTTTAATGCGGTTTTACGACGGTTCATATCCTAACCTAGCCTAACATTCGCACTTTATCTAAAAACGCTCTATAACACTGTTTCGTTCACAATTACGATATATGCATAACCTCACAGTGTTTCACCAACTTATTGCAGTACAGAATGCGGTATCTCGCTAAATGACATCGTTCTTCAAGGTTTCACGATGCTTGCATGCGCTTTAACGAGAATATCACAATATAGCAGTTTCGCACTTGTAACGGTACATTACGCAGTATTTGGCTCGTTCATGCCATTTCGTGTCCTTTCACAATATTTCACCTATCGCAGTTTCGTAGTCGCAATAAAACAACACAATCTCGTTAGATGACGTCCTTTTTGGTGGTTTCACGACGCTACCTAGCTTAAACTAACATAACTCAACCTAACATATCCTTCGCACGTCTATCGTTAGAAAACGTTTTACTCGCTACTTTACAATGCTCTCTACAACATTACGACGGTTTTATGCGCTTTCACATTAGATATCGCAGTTCCCGGCTTGTAATGGTGAAAAACACTGCATCTCACTAAGTGACATTGTTTAATGCGGTTTTACGACGGTTCATATCCTAACCTAGCCTAACATTCGCACTTTATCTAAAAACGCTCTATAACACTGTTTCGTTCACAATTACGATATTTGCATAACCGCACAGTTTTTCACCAACTTATTGCAGTACAGAACGCTGTATCTCGCTAAATGACATCGTTCTTTAAGGTTTCACGATGCTTGCATGCGCTTTAACGAGAATATCACAATATAGCAGTTTCTCACTTGTAACGGTACAACACGCAGTATCTGGCTTGTTCATGCCGTTTTATGTGCTTTCACAACATTTCACCTATTGCAGTTTCGTACATGCAATAAAACCACACTATCTCGTTAGATGACGTCGTTTTTGGTGGTTTCACGATGCTGCCTAGCTTAAACTAACATAACTCAACCTAACATAACCCTCGCACTTCTATCGTTAGAAAACGTTTGACTCGCTATTCTACATTGCTTTCTACAACATTACGACGGTTTCAAGCGCTTTCACAATAGATATCACAGTTCCCGACTTGTAATGGGGAAAAACACTGCATCTCACTAAGTGACATTGTTTAATGCTGTTTTACGACGGTTCATATCTTAACCTAACCTAACCTAACCTTACCTAACCTAACTTAACCTAACCTAACTTGACCTAACCTAACCTAACCATCCTAACATAACCTAACCTAAGCTAACCTAACGCAACCCAACCTACCCTAACCTAACCCAACCCAACCCAACCCAACCCAAACCAACCCAACCCAAATCAACCCAACCTAACGACGGTTGCAAGCGCTTTCACAATAGATATCGCAATTCCCGACTTGTAATGGTGAAAAACACTGCATTTCACTAAGTGACATTGTTTAATGCGGTTTTACGACGGTTCATATCCTAACCTAGCCTAACATTCGCACTTTATCTAAAAACGCTCTATTACACTGTTTCGTTCACAATTACGATATATGCATAACCTCACAGTGTTTCACCAACTTATTGCAGTACAGAATGCGGTATCTCGCTAAATGACATCGTTCTTCAAGGTTCACGATGCTTGCATGCGCTTTAACGAGAATATCACAATATAGCAGTTTCGCACTTGTAACGGTACATTACGCAGTATTTGGCTCGTTCATGCCGGTTTGTGTGCTTTCACAACATTGCACCTATTGCAGTTTCGTACATGCAATAAAACAACACAATCTCGTTAGATGACGTCCTTTTTGGTGGTTTCACGACGCTACCTAGCTTAAACTAACATAACTCAACCTAACATATCCTTCGCACTTCTATCGTTAGAAAACGTTTTACTCGCTACATTACAATGCTCTCTACAACATTACGTCTGTCTTATGCGCTTTCTCATTAGATATCGCAGTTCCCGACTTGTAATGGTGAAAAACACTGCATCTCACTAAGTGACATTGTTTAATGCGGTTTTACGACGGTTCATATCTTAACCTAACCTAACATTCGCACTTGTATCTAAAACGCTCTATAACACTGTTTCGTTCACAATTACGATATTTGCATAACCGCACAGTTTTTCACCAACCTATTGCAGTACAGAACGCTGTATCTCGCTCAATGACATCGTTCTTTGAGGTTTCACGATGCTTGCATGCGCTTTAACGAGAATATCACAATATAGCAGTTTCTCACTTGTAACGGTACAACACGCAGTATCTGGCTTGTTCATGCCGGTTTGTGTGCTTTCACCACATTTCACTTATTGCAGTTTCGTACATGCAATAAAACAACACAATCTCGTTAGATGACGTCCTTTTTGGTGGTTTCACGACGCTGCCTAGCTTAAACTAACAACTCAACCTAACGTAACCTTCGCACTTCTTTCGTTAGAAAACGTTTGACTCGCTACTCTACATTGCTTTCTACAACATTACGACGGTTTCAAGCGCTTTCACATTAGATATCGCAGTTCCCGACTTTTAATGGTGAAAAACACTGCATCTCACTAAGTAACATTGTTTAATGCTGTTTTACGACGGTTCATATCTTAACCTAACCTAACCTTACCTAACCTAACCTAACTTAACCTAACCTAACCTAACCATCCTAACATAACCTAACCTAACCTAACCTAACGCAACCCAACCTACCCTAACCTAACCCAACCCAACCCAACCCAACCCAACCTAACGACGGTTGCAAGCGCTTTCACAATAGATATCGCAATTCCCGACTTGTAATGGTGAAAAACACTGCATTTCACTAAGTGACATTGTTTAATGCGGTTTTACGACGGTTCATATCCTAACCGAGCCTAACATTCGCACTTTATCTAAAAACGCTCTATAACACTGTTTCGTTCACAATTACGATATTTGCATAACCGCACAGTTTTTCACCAACTTATTGCAGTACAGAACGCTGTATCTGGCTAAATGACATCGTTCTTTGAGGTTACACTATGCTTGCATGCGCTTTAACGAGAATATCACAATATAGCAGTTTCTCACTTGTAACGGTACAACACGCAGTATCTGGCTTGTTCATGCCGTTTTATGTGCTTTCACAACATTTCACCTATTGCAGTTTCGTACATGCAATAAAACAACACTATCTCGTTAGATGACGTCGTTTTTGGTGGTTTCACGATGCTGCCTAGCTTAAACTAACATAACTCAACCTAACATAACCTTCGCACTTCTATCGTTAGAAAACGTTTGACTCGCTATTCTACATTGCTTTCTACAACATTACGACGGTTTCAAGCGCTTTCACATTAGATATCGCAGTTCCCGACTTGTAATGGTAAAAAACACTGCATCTCACTAAGTGACATTGTTTAATGCTGTTTTACGACGGTTCATATATTAACCTAACATAACCTTACCTAACTTAACCTAACCTAACCTAACCATCCTAACATAACCTAACCTAACCTAACCTAACGCAACCCAACCCAACCTAACGACGGTTGCAAGCGCTTTCACAATAGATATCGCAGTTCTCGACTTGTAATGGTGAAAAACACTGCATTTCACTAAGTGACATTGTTTAATGCGGTTTTACGACGGTTCATATCTTAACCTAACCTAACATTCGCACTTGATCTAAAACGCTCTATTACACTGTTTCGTTCACAATTACGATATATGCATAACCTCACAGTGTTTCACCAACTTATTGCAGTACAGAATGCGGTATCTCGCTAAATGACATCGTTCTTCAAGGTTTCAC
>NW_027464675.1:0-77500 GCF_043290135.1 Rhipicephalus microplus
TAAACTAACATAACCTAACATAACCTTCGCACTTCTATCGTTAGAAAACGTTTTACTCGCTACTTTACATTGCTTTCTACAACATTACGACGGTTTCAAGCGCTTTCACATTAGATATCGCAGTTCCCAACTTGTAAAGGTGAAAAACACTGCATCTCACTAAGTGACATTGTTTATTGCGGTTTTACGACGGTTCATACCTTAACCTAACCTAACCTAACCTAACCTAACCAAACCTAACCTAACCTAACCTAACCTAACCTAACCTAACCTAACGACGTTTGCAAGCGCTTTCACATTAGATATCGCAGTTCCCGACTTGTAATGGTGAAAAACACTGCATCTCACTAAGTGACATTGTTTAATGCGGTTTTACGACGGTTCATATCTTAACCTAACCTAACATTCGCACTTGTATTAAAAACGCTCTATTACACTGTTTCGTTCACAATTAGGATATTTGCATAACCTCACAGTTTTTCACCAACTTATATCAGTACAGAACGCTGTATCTTGCTAAATGACATCGTTCTTTAAGGTTTCACGATACTTGCATGCGCTTTACCGAGAATGTCAAAACATAGCAGTTTCGCACTTATAACGGTACAACACGCAGTATTTGGCTTGTTCATGCCGTTTTGTGTGCTTTCACATTTTACCTATCGCAGTTTCGTACTCGCAATAAAACAACACTATCTCGTTAGATGACGTCGTTTTTGGTGGTTTCACGACGCTACCTAGCTTAAACTAACATAACCTAACATAACCTTCGCACTTCTATCGTTAGAAAACGTTTTACTCGCTACTTTACATTGCTTTCTACAACATTACGACGGTTTCAAGCGCTTTCACATTAGATATCGCAGTTCCCAACTTGTAAAGGTGAAAAACACTGCATCTCACTAAGTGACATTGTTTATTGCGGTTTTACGACGGTTCATACCTTAACCTAACCTAACCTAACCTAACCTAACCAAACCTAACCTAACCTAACCTAACCTAACCTAACCTAACCTAACGACGTTTGCAAGCGCTTTCACATTAGATATCGCAGTTCCCGACTTGTAATGGTGAAAAACACTGCATCTCACTAAGTGACATTGTTTAGTGCGGTTTTACGACGGTTCATATCTTAACCTAACCTAACATTCGTACTTGTATTGAAAAACTCTCTATTACACTGTTTCGTTCACATTTACGATATTTGCATAACCTCACAGTTTTTCACCAACTTATTGCAGTACAGAACGCTGTATCTCGCTAAATGACATTGTTCTTTAAGGTTTCACGATGCTTGCATGCGCTTTAACGAGAATGTCAAAACATAGCAGTTTCGCACTTATAACGGTACAACACGCAGTATTTGGCTTGTTCATGCCGTTTTGTGTGCTTTCACATTTTACCTATCGCAGTTTCGTACTCGCAATAAAACAACACTATCTCGTTAGATGACGTCGTTTTTGGTGGTTTCACGACGCTACCTAGCTTAAACTAACATAACCTAACATAACCTTCGCACTTCTATCGTTAGAAAACGTTTTACTCGCTACTTTACATTGCTTTCTACAACATTACGACGGTTTCAAGCGCTTTCACATTAGATATCGTAGTTCCCGACTTGTAATGTTGAAAAACACTACATCTCACTAAGTGACATTGTTTAATGCGGTTTTACGACAGTTGATATGTCAACCTAACCTAACATTCGCACTTGTATCTAAAGACGCTCAATTACACTGTTTCGTTCACAATTACGATATTTGCTTGACCTCACAGTTTCTCACCAACCTTTTACAGTACAGAACGCTGTATCTCGCTAAATGACATCGTTCTTCAAGGTTTCACGATACATGCATGCGCTTTACCGAGAATTCACAACATAGCAGTTTCGCACTTGTAACGGTACAACACGCAGTATTTGGCTTGTTCATGCCGTTTTGTATGCTTTCACAACATTTTACCTATCGCAGTTTCGTACTCGCAATAAAACAACACTATCTCGTTAGATGACGTCGTTTTTGGTGGTTTCACGACGCTACCTAGCTTAAACTAACATAACTCAACCTAACATAACCTTCGCACTTCTATCGTTAGAAAACGTTTTACTCGCTACTTTACATTGCTTTCTACAACATTACGACGGTTTCAAGCGCTTTCACATTAGATATCGCAGTTCCCAACTTGTAAAGGTGAAAAACACTGCATCTCACTAAGTGACATTGTTTATTGCGGTTTTACGACGGTTCATACCTTAACCTAACGTAACCTAACCTAACCCAACCTAACCTAACATAACCTAACCTAACCTAACCAAACCTAACTTAATGTAACCTAACCTAACCTAACCTAACCTAACGACGTTTGCAAGCGCTTTCACATTAGATATCGCAGTTCCCGACTTGTAATTATGAAAAACACTGCATCTCACTAAGTGACATTGTTTAATGCGGTTTTACGACGGTTCATATCTTAACCTAACCTAACATTCGTACTTGTATTGAAAAACGCTATTACACTGTTTCGTTCACAATTACGATATTTGCATAACCTCACAGTTTTTCACCAACTTATTGCAGTACAGAACGCTGTATCTCGCTAAATGACATTGTTCTTTAAGGTTTCACGATGCTTGCATGCGCTTTAACGAGAATATCACAATATAGCAGTTTCGCACTTGTAACGGTAGAACACGCAGTATTTGGCTTGTTCATGCCGTTTTGTGTGCATTCACATTTCACCTAACGCAGTTTAATACTCGCAATAAAACAACACTATCTCGTTAGATGACGTCGTTTTTGGTAGTTTCACGACACTACCTAGCTTAAACTAACCTAACCTAACCTAACCTTCGCACTTCTATCGTTAGAAAACGTTTTACTCGCAACTTTACAATGTTTTCTACAAGATTACGACGGTTTCATGCGCTTTCACATTAGATATCGCAGTTCCCAACTTGTAAAGATGAAAAACACTGCATCTCACTAAGTGACATTGTTTCATGCGGTTTTACGACGGTTCATACCTTAACCTAACGTAACCTAACCTAACCTAACCTAACCTTACCTAACCTAACCTAACCCAACCCAACCCAACCTAACCTAACCTAACCTAAACTAACCTAACCCAACCTAACCTAACCTAACCTAACCTAACCCAACCTAACCCAACCCAACCCAACCTAACCTAACCTAAGCTAACCTAACCTAACCTAACCAAACCTAACCTAACCTAACTTAACCTAACCTAACGCAACCTAACCTAACCTAACCTATTCTAACGTAACCTAACCTTACCTGACCTAACCTAACCTAACGTAACCTAACCTAACCTAACATAACCCAACGTAACCTAACCTAACCTAACCTAACGTAACCTAACCTAACCTAACCCAACCTAACCCAACCCAACCCAACAACACCCAACCCAACCTAACCTACCTTACCTAACCTAACCAAATTATCCTTACCTAACCTAACCTAACCTAACGTAACCTAACCTAACCTAACCTAACGTAACCTAACCTAACCTAACGTAACCTAACCTAACCTAACCTAACCTAACCCAACCTAACCTAACCTAACCTAACCTAACCCAACCCAACCTAACCTAATCTAACCTAACCTAACCTAACCTAACCTAACCAAACCTAACCTAACCTAACCTAACGACGGTTGCAAGCGCTTTCACATTAGATAACGCAGTTCCCCACTTTTAATGGTGAAAAACACTGCATCTCACTGACATTGTTTAATGCGGTTTTACGACGGTTCATATCTTAACCTAACCTAACATTCGCAATTGTATCTAAAAACGCTCTATTACACTGTTTTGTTCACAATTACGATATTTGCATAACCTCACAGTTTTTCACCAACTTATTGCAGTACAGAACGCTGTATCTCGCTAAATGGCATTGTTCTTTAAGGTTTCACGATGCTTGCATGCGCTTTAACGAGAATATCACAATATAGCAGTTTCGCACTTGTAACGGTAGAACACGCAGTATTTGGCTTGTTCATGCCGTTTTGTGTGCTTTCACAACATTTCACCTATCGCAGTTTAATACTCGCTATAAAACAACACTATCTCGTTAGATGACGTCGTTTTTGGTAGTTTCACGACGCTACCTAGCTTAAACTAACCTAACCTAACCTAACCTTCGCACTTCTATCGTTAGAAAACGTTTTACTCGCAACTTTACAATGTTTTCTACAAGATTACGACGGTTTCATGCGCTTTCACATTAGATATCGTAGTTCCCGACTTGTAATGTTGAAAAACACTGCATCTCACTAAGTGACATTGTTTAATGCGGTTTTACGACGGTTCATATCTTAACCTAACCTAACATTCGTACTTGTATTGAAAAACGCTCTATTACACTGTTTCGTTCACAATTACGATATTTGCATAACCTCACAGTTTTTCACCAACTTATTGCACAACAGAACGCTGTATCTCGCTAAATGGCATTGTTCTTTAAAGTTTCACGATGCTTGCATGCGCTTTAACGAGAATATCACAATATAGCAGTTTCGCACTTGTAACGGTAGAACACGCAGTATTTGGCTTGTTCATGCCGTTTTGTGTGCTTTCACAACATTTCACCTATCGCAGTTTAATACTCGCTATAAAACAACACTATCTCGTTAGATGACGTCGTTTTTGGTAGTTTCACGACGCTACCTAGCTTAAACTAACCTAACCTAACCTAACCTTCGCACTTCTATCGTTAGAAAACGTTTTACTCGCAACTTTACAATGTTTTATACAAGATTACGACGGTTTCATGCGCTTTCACATTAGATATCGTAGTTCCCGACTTGTAATGTTGAAAAACACTACATCTCACTAAGTGACATTGTTTAATGCGGTTTTACGACGGTTGATATATCAACCTAACCTAACATTCGCACTTGTATCTAAAGACGCTCAATTACACTGTTTCGTTCACAATTACGATATTTGCTTGACCTCACCGTTTCTCACCAACTTATTACAGTACAGAACGCTGTATCTCGCTAAATGACATCGTTCTTTAAGGTTTCACGATACTTGCATGCGCTTTACCGAGAATATCACAATATAGCAGTTTCGCACTTGTAACGGTAGAACACGCAGTATTTGGCTTGTTCATGCCGTTTTGTGTGCTTTCACAACATTTCACCTATCGCAGTTTAATACTCGCAATAAAACAACACTATCTCGTTGGATGACGTCGTTTTTGGTGGTTTCACGACGCTACGTAGCTTAAACTAACATAACTCAACCTAACATAACCTTCGCACTTCTATCGTTAGAAAACGTTTTACTCGCTACTTTACATTGCTTTCTACAACATTACGACGGTTTCAAGCGCTTTCACATTAGATATCGCAGTTCCCAACTTGTAAAGGTGAAAAGCACTGCATCTCACTAAGTGACATTGTTTAATGCGGTTTTACGACGGTTCATACCTTGACTTAACGTAACCTAACCTAACCTAACCCAACCTAACCTAACATAACCTAACCTAACCTAACCTAACCAAACCTAACCTAACGTAACCTAACCTAACCTAACCTAACCTAACGACGTTTGCAAGCGCTTTCACATTAGATATCGCAGTTCCCGACTTGTAATGGTGAAAAACACTGCATCTCACTAAGTGACATTGTTTAATGCGGTTTTACGACGGTTCATATCTTAACCTAACCTAACATTCGTACTTTTATTGAAAAACGCTCTATTACACTGTTTCGTTCACAATTACGATATTTGCATAACCTCACAGTTTTTCACCAACTTATTGCAGTACAGAACGCTGTATCTCGCTAAATGGCATTGTTCTTTAAAGTTTCACGATGCTTGCATGCGCTTTAACGAGAATATCACAATATAGCAGTTTCGCACTTGTAACGGTAGAACACGCAGTATTTGGCTTGTTCATGCCGTTTTGTGTGCTTTCACAACATTTCACCTATCGCAGTTTAATACTCGCTATAAAACAACACTATCTCGTTAGATGACGTCGTTTTTGGTAGTTTCACGACGCTACCTAGCTTAAACTAACCTAACCTAACCTAACCTTCGCACTTCTATCGTTAGAAAACGTTTTACTCGCAACTTTACAATGTTTTATACAAGATTACGACGGTTTCATGCGCTTTCACATTAGATATCGTAGTTCCCGACTTGTAATGTTGAAAAACACTACATCTCACTAAGTGACATTGTTTAATGCGGTTTTACGACGGTTGATATATCAACCTAACCTAACATTCGCACTTGTATCTAAAGACGCTCGATTACACTGTTTCGTTCACAATTACGATATTTGCTTGACCTCACCGTTTCTCACCAACTTATTACAGTACAGAACGCTGTATCTCGCTAAATGACATCGTTCTTTAAGGTTTCACGATACTTGCATGCGCTTTACCGAGAATATCACAATATAGCAGTTTCGCACTTGTAACGGTAGAACACGCAGTATTTGGCTTGTTCATGCCGTTTTGTGTGCTTTCACAACATTTCACCTATCGCAGTTTAATACTCGCAATAAAACAACATTATCTCGTTAGATGACGTCGTTTTTGGTGGTTTCACGACGCTACGTAGCTTAAACTAACATAACTCAACCTAACTAAACCTTCGCACTTCTATCGTTAGAAAACGTTTTACTCGCTACTTTACATTGCTTTCTACAACATTACGACGGTTTCAAGCGCTTTCACATTAGATATCGCAGTTCCCAACTTGTAAAGGTGAAAAACACTGCATCTCACTAAGTGACATTGTTTAATGCGGTTTTACGACGGTTCATACCTTGACCTAACGTAACCTAACCTAACCTAACCCAACCTAACCCAACCCAACCCAACAACACCCAACCCAACCTAACCTACCTTACCTAACCTAACCAAATTATCCTTACCTAACCTAACCTAACCTAACGTAACCTAACCTAACCTAACCTAACGTAACCTAACCTAACCTAACGTAACCTAACCTAACCTAACCTAACCTAACCCAACCTAACCTAACCTAACCTAACCTAACCCAACTCAACCCAACCTAACCTAATCTAACCTAACCTAACCAAACCTAACCTAACCTAACCTAACCTAACCTAACCTAACCTAACGACGGTTGCAAGCGCTTTCACATTAGATAACGCAGTTCCCCACTTTTAATGGTGAAAAACACTGCATCTCACTAATTGACATTGTTTAATGCGGTTTTACGACGGTTCATATCTTAACCTAACCTAACATTCGCACTTGTATCTAAAAACGCTCTATTACACTGTTTTGTTCACAATTACGATATTTGCATAACCTCACAGTTTTTCACCAACTTATTGCAGTACAGAACGCTGTATCTCGCTAAATGGCATTGTTCTTTAAAGTTTCACGATGCTTGCATGCGCTTTACCGAGAATGTCACAACATGCAGTTTCGCACTTGTAACGCTACAACACGCAGTATTTGGCTTGTTCATGCCGTTTTGTGTGCTTTCACAACATTTCACCTATCGCAGTTTAATACTCGCTATAAAACAACACTATCTCGTTAGATGACGTCGTTTTTGGTGGTTTCACGACGCTACCTAGCTTAAACTAACATAACCTAACATAACCTTCGCACTTCTATCGTTAGAAAACGTTTTACTCGCTACTTTACATTGCTTTCTACAACATTACGACGGTTTCAAGCGCTTTCACATTAGATATCGCAGTTCCCAACTTGTAAAGGTGAAAAACACTGCATCTCACTAAGTGACATTGTTTATTGCTGTTTTACGACGGTTCATACCTTAACCTAACGTAACCTAACCTAACCCAACCTAACCTAACATAACCTAACCTAACCTAACCAAACCTAACTTAATGTAACCTAACCTAACCTAACCTAACCTAACGACGTTTGCAAGCGCTTTCACATTAGATATCGCAGTTCCCGACTTGTAAATATGAAAAACACTGCATCTCACTAAGTGACATTGTTTAATGCGGTTTTACGACGGTTCATATCTTAACCTAACCTAACATTCGTACTTGTATTGAAAAACGCTATTACACTGTTTCGTTCACAATTACGATATTTGCATAACCTCACAGTTTTTCACCAACTTATTGCAGTACAGAACGCTGTATCTCGCTAAATGACATTGTTCTTTAAGGTTTCACGATGCTTGCATGCGCTTTAACGAGAATATCACAATATAGCAGTTTCGCACTTGTAACGGTAGAACACGCAGTATTTGGCTTGTTCATGCCGTTTTGTGTGCATTCACATTTCACCTAACGCAGTTTAATACTCGCAATAAAACAACACTATCTCGTTAGATGACGTCGTTTTTGGTAGTTTCACGACACTACCTAGCTTAAACTAACCTAACCTAACCTAACCTTCGCACTTCTATCGTTAGAAAACGTTTTACTCGCAACTTTACAATGTTTTCTACAAGATTACGACGGTTTCATGCGCTTTCACATTAGATATCGCAGTTCCCAACTTGTAAAGATGAAAAACACTGCATCTCACTAAGTGACATTGTTTCATGCGGTTTTACGACGGTTCATACCTTAACCTAACGTAACCTAACCTAACCTAACCTAACCTTACCTAACCTAACCTAACCCAACCCAACCCAACCTAACCTAACCTAACCTAAACTAACCTAACCCAACCTAACCTAACCTAACCTAACCTAACCCAACCTAACCCAACCCAACCCAACCTAACCTAACCTAAGCTAACCTAACCTAACCTAACCAAACCTAACCTAACCTAACTTAACCTAACCTAACGCAACCTAACCTAACCTAACCTATTCTAACGTAACCTAACCTTACCTGACCTAACCTAACCTAACGTAACCTAACCTAACCTAACATAACCCAACGTAACCTAACCTAACCTAACCTAACGTAACCTAACCTAACCTAACCCAACCTAACCCAACCCAACCCAACAACACCCAACCCAACCTAACCTACCTTACCTAACCTAACCAAATTATCCTTACCTAACCTAACCTAACCTAACGTAACCTAACCTAACCTAACCTAACGTAACCTAACCTAACCTAACGTAACCTAACCTAACCTAACCTAACCTAACCCAACCTAACCTAACCTAACCTAACCCAACCCAACCTAACCTAATCTAACCTAACCTAACCTAACCTAACCTAACCAAACCTAACCTAACCTAACCTAACGACGGTTGCAAGCGCTTTCACATTAGATAACGCAGTTCCCCACTTTTAATGGTGAAAAACACTGCATCTCACTGACATTGTTTAATGCGGTTTTACGACGGTTCATATCTTAACCTAACCTAACATTCGCAATTGTATCTAAAAACGCTCTATTACACTGTTTTGTTCACAATTACGATATTTGCATAACCTCACAGTTTTTCACCAACTTATTGCAGTACAGAACGCTGTATCTCGCTAAATGGCATTGTTCTTTAAGGTTTCACGATGCTTGCATGCGCTTTAACGAGAATATCACAATATAGCAGTTTCGCACTTGTAACGGTAGAACACGCAGTATTTGGCTTGTTCATGCCGTTTTGTGTGCTTTCACAACATTTCACCTATCGCAGTTTAATACTCGCTATAAAACAACACTATCTCGTTAGATGACGTCGTTTTTGGTAGTTTCACGACGCTACCTAGCTTAAACTAACCTAACCTAACCTAACCTTCGCACTTCTATCGTTAGAAAACGTTTTACTCGCAACTTTACAATGTTTTCTACAAGATTACGACGGTTTCATGCGCTTTCACATTAGATATCGTAGTTCCCGACTTGTAATGTTGAAAAACACTGCATCTCACTAAGTGACATTGTTTAATGCGGTTTTACGACGGTTCATATCTTAACCTAACCTAACATTCGTACTTGTATTGAAAAACGCTCTATTACACTGTTTCGTTCACAATTACGATATTTGCATAACCTCACAGTTTTTCACCAACTTATTGCACAACAGAACGCTGTATCTCGCTAAATGGCATTGTTCTTTAAAGTTTCACGATGCTTGCATGCGCTTTAACGAGAATATCACAATATAGCAGTTTCGCACTTGTAACGGTAGAACACGCAGTATTTGGCTTGTTCATGCCGTTTTGTGTGCTTTCACAACATTTCACCTATCGCAGTTTAATACTCGCTATAAAACAACACTATCTCGTTAGATGACGTCGTTTTTGGTAGTTTCACGACGCTACCTAGCTTAAACTAACCTAACCTAACCTAACCTTCGCACTTCTATCGTTAGAAAACGTTTTACTCGCAACTTTACAATGTTTTATACAAGATTACGACGGTTTCATGCGCTTTCACATTAGATATCGTAGTTCCCGACTTGTAATGTTGAAAAACACTACATCTCACTAAGTGACATTGTTTAATGCGGTTTTACGACGGTTGATATATCAACCTAACCTAACATTCGCACTTGTATCTAAAGACGCTCAATTACACTGTTTCGTTCACAATTACGATATTTGCTTGACCTCACCGTTTCTCACCAACTTATTACAGTACAGAACGCTGTATCTCGCTAAATGACATCGTTCTTTAAGGTTTCACGATACTTGCATGCGCTTTACCGAGAATATCACAATATAGCAGTTTCGCACTTGTAACGGTAGAACACGCAGTATTTGGCTTGTTCATGCCGTTTTGTGTGCTTTCACAACATTTCACCTATCGCAGTTTAATACTCGCAATAAAACAACACTATCTCGTTGGATGACGTCGTTTTTGGTGGTTTCACGACGCTACGTAGCTTAAACTAACATAACTCAACCTAACATAACCTTCGCACTTCTATCGTTAGAAAACGTTTTACTCGCTACTTTACATTGCTTTCTACAACATTACGACGGTTTCAAGCGCTTTCACATTAGATATCGCAGTTCCCAACTTGTAAAGGTGAAAAGCACTGCATCTCACTAAGTGACATTGTTTAATGCGGTTTTACGACGGTTCATACCTTGACTTAACGTAACCTAACCTAACCTAACCCAACCTAACCTAACATAACCTAACCTAACCTAACCTAACCAAACCTAACCTAACGTAACCTAACCTAACCTAACCTAACCTAACGACGTTTGCAAGCGCTTTCACATTAGATATCGCAGTTCCCGACTTGTAATGGTGAAAAACACTGCATCTCACTAAGTGACATTGTTTAATGCGGTTTTACGACGGTTCATATCTTAACCTAACCTAACATTCGTACTTTTATTGAAAAACGCTCTATTACACTGTTTCGTTCACAATTACGATATTTGCATAACCTCACAGTTTTTCACCAACTTATTGCAGTACAGAACGCTGTATCTCGCTAAATGGCATTGTTCTTTAAAGTTTCACGATGCTTGCATGCGCTTTAACGAGAATATCACAATATAGCAGTTTCGCACTTGTAACGGTAGAACACGCAGTATTTGGCTTGTTCATGCCGTTTTGTGTGCTTTCACAACATTTCACCTATCGCAGTTTAATACTCGCTATAAAACAACACTATCTCGTTAGATGACGTCGTTTTTGGTAGTTTCACGACGCTACCTAGCTTAAACTAACCTAACCTAACCTAACCTTCGCACTTCTATCGTTAGAAAACGTTTTACTCGCAACTTTACAATGTTTTATACAAGATTACGACGGTTTCATGCGCTTTCACATTAGATATCGTAGTTCCCGACTTGTAATGTTGAAAAACACTACATCTCACTAAGTGACATTGTTTAATGCGGTTTTACGACGGTTGATATATCAACCTAACCTAACATTCGCACTTGTATCTAAAGACGCTCGATTACACTGTTTCGTTCACAATTACGATATTTGCTTGACCTCACCGTTTCTCATCAACTTATTACAGTACAGAACGCTGTATCTCGCTAAATGACATCGTTCTTTAAGGTTTCACGATACTTGCATGCGCTTTACCGAGAATATCACAATATAGCAGTTTCGCACTTGTAACGGTAGAACACGCAGTATTTGGCTTGTTCATGCCGTTTTGTGTGCTTTCACAACATTTCACCTATCGCAGTTTAATACTCGCAATAAAACAACATTATCTCGTTAGATGACGTCGTTTTTGGTGGTTTCACGACGCTACGTAGCTTAAACTAACATAACTCAACCTAACTAAACCTTCGCACTTCTATCGTTAGAAAACGTTTTACTCGCTACTTTACATTGCTTTCTACAACATTACGACGGTTTCAAGCGCTTTCACATTAGATATCGCAGTTCCCAACTTGTAAAGGTGAAAAACACTGCATCTCACTAAGTGACATTGTTTAATGCGGTTTTACGACGGTTCATACCTTGACCTAACGTAACCTAACCTAACCTAACCCAACCTAACCCAACCCAACCCAACAACACCCAACCCAACCTAACCTACCTTACCTAACCTAACCAAATTATCCTTACCTAACCTAACCTAACCTAACGTAACCTAACCTAACCTAACCTAACGTAACCTAACCTAACCTAACGTAACCTAACCTAACCTAACCTAACCTAACCCAACCTAACCTAACCTAACCTAACCTAACCCAACTCAACCCAACCTAACCTAATCTAACCTAACCTAACCAAACCTAACCTAACCTAACCTAACCTAACCTAACCTAACGACGGTTGCAAGCGCTTTCACATTAGATAACGCAGTTCCCCACTTTTAATGGTGAAAAACACTGCATCTCACTAATTGACATTGTTTAATGCGGTTTTACGACGGTTCATATCTTAACCTAACCTAACATTCGCACTTGTATCTAAAAACGCTCTATTACACTGTTTTGTTCACAATTACGATATTTGCATAACCTCACAGTTTTTCACCAACTTATTGCAGTACAGAACGCTGTATCTCGCTAAATGGCATTGTTCTTTAAAGTTTCACGATGCTTGCATGCGCTTTACCGAGAATGTCACAACATGCAGTTTCGCACTTGTAACGCTACAACACGCAGTATTTGGCTTGTTCATGCCGTTTTGTGTGCTTTCACAACATTTCACCTATCGCAGTTTAATACTCGCTATAAAACAACACTATCTCGTTAGATGACGTCGTTTTTGGTGGTTTCACGACGCTACCTAGCTTAAACTAACATAACCTAACATAACCTTCGCACTTCTATCGTTAGAAAACGTTTTACTCGCTACTTTACATTGCTTTCTACAACATTACGACGGTTTCAAGCGCTTTCACATTAGATATCGCAGTTCCCAACTTGTAAAGGTGAAAAACACTGCATCTCACTAAGTGACATTGTTTATTGCTGTTTTACGACGGTTCATACCTTAACCTAACGTAACCTAACCTAACCTAACCCAACCTAACCTAACCTAACCTAACCTAACCTAACCTAACCAAACCTAACCTAACCTAACCTAACCTAACCTAACCTAACCTAACCTAACGACGTTTGCAAGCGCTTTCACATTAGATATCGCAGTTCCCGACTTGTAATGGTGAAAAACACTGCATCTCACTAAGTGACATTGTTTAGTGCGGTTTTACGACGGTTCATATCTTAACCTAACCTAACATTCGTACTTGTATTGAAAAACTCTCTATTACACTGTTTCGTTCACATTTACGATATTTGCATAACCTCACAGTTTTTCACCAACTTATTGCAGTACAGAACGCTGTATCTCGCTAAATGACATTGTTCTTTAAGGTTTCACGATGCTTGCATGCGCTTTAACGAGAATATCACAATATAGCAGTTTCGCACTTGTAACGGTAGAACACGCAGTATTTGGCTTGTTCATGCCGTTTTGTGTGCTTTCACAACATTTCACCTATCGCAGTTTAATACTCGCTATAAAACAACACTATCTTGTTAGATGACGTCGTTTTTGGTAGTTTCACGACGCTACCTAGCTTAAACTAACCTAACCTAACCTAACCTTCGCACTTCTATCGTTAGAAAACGTTTTACTCGCCACTTTACAATGTTTTCTACAAGATTACGACGGTTTCATGCGCTTTCACATTAGATATCGTAGTTCCCGACTTGTAATGTTGAAAAACACTACATCTCACTAAGTGACATTGTTTAATGCGGTTTTACGACAGTTGATATGTCAACCTAACCTAACATTCGCACTTGTATCTAAAGACGCTCAATTACACTGTTTCGTTCACAATTACGATATTTGCTTGACCTCACAGTTTCTCACCAACCTTTTACAGTACAGAACGCTGTATCTCGCTAAATGACATCGTTCTTTAAGGTTTCACGATACATGCATGCGCTTTACCGAGAATTCACAACATAGCAGTTTCGCACTTGTAACGGTACAACACGCAGTATTTGGCTTGTTCATGCCGTTTTGTATGCTTTCACAACATTTTACCTATCGCAGTTTCGTACTCGCAATAAAACAACACTATCTCGTTAGATGACGTCGTTTTTGGTGGTTTCACGACGCTACCTAGCTTAAACTAACATAACTCAACCTAACATAA
Organism: Rhipicephalus microplus; assembly: GCF_043290135.1. Taxonomy (NCBI): domain Eukaryota; kingdom Metazoa; phylum Arthropoda; class Arachnida; order Ixodida; family Ixodidae; genus Rhipicephalus; species Rhipicephalus microplus. Next base: position 14,511 of record NW_027464675.1, read on the forward strand.
CCTTCGCACTTCTATCGTTAGAAAACGTTTTACTCGCTACTTTACATTGCTTTCTGGAACATTACGACGGTTTCAAGCGCTTTCACATTAGATATCGCAGTTCCCAACTTGTAAAGGTGAAAAACACTGCATCTCACTAAGTGACATTGTTTATTGCGGTTTTACGACGGTTCATACCTTAACCTAACGTAACCTAACCTAACCCAACCTAACCTAACATAACCTAACCTAACCTAACCAAACCTAACTTAATGTAACCTAACCTAACCTAACCTAACCTAACGACGTTTGCAAGCGCTTTCACATTAGATATCGCAGTTCCCGACTTGTAATTATGAAAAACACTGCATCTCACTAAGTGACATTGTTTAATGCGGTTTTACGACGGTTCATATCTTAACCTAACCTAACATTCGTACTTGTATTGAAAAACGCTATTACACTGTTTCGTTCACAATTACGATATTTGCATAACCTCACAGTTTTTCACCAACTTATTGCAGTACAGAACGCTGTATCTCGCTAAATGACATTGTTCTTTAAGGTTTCACGATGCTTGCATGCGCTTTAACGAGAATATCACAATATAGCAGTTTCGCACTTGTAACGGTAGAACACGCAGTATTTGGCTTGTTCATGCCGTTTTGTGTGCATTCACATTTCACCTAACGCAGTTTAATACTCGCAATAAAACAACACTATCTCGTTAGATGACGTCGTTTTTGGTAGTTTCACGACACTACCTAGCTTAAACTAACCTAACCTAACCTAACCTTCGCACTTCTATCGTTAGAAAACGTTTTACTCGCAACTTTACAATGTTTTCTACAAGATTACGACGGTTTCATGCGCTTTCACATTAGATATCGCAGTTCCCAACTTGTAAAGATGAAAAACACTGCATCTCACTAAGTGACATTGTTTCATGCGGTTTTACGACGGTTCATACCTTAACCTAACGTAACCTAACCTAACCTAACCTAACCTTACCTAACCTAACCTAACCCAACCCAACCCAACCTAACCTAACCTAACCTAAACTAACCTAACCCAACCTAACCTAACCTAACCTAACCTAACCCAACCTAACCCAACCCAACCCAACCTAACCTAACCTAAGCTAACCTAACCTAACCTAACCAAACCTAACCTAACTTAACTTAACCTAACCTAACGCAACCTAACCTAACCTAACCTATTCTAACGTAACCTAACCTTACCTGACCTAACCTAACCTAACGTAACCTAACCTAACCTAACATAACCCAACGTAACCTAACCTAACCTAACCTAGCGTAACCTAACCTAACCTAACCCAACCTAACCCAACCCAACCCAACAACACCCAACCCAACCTAACCTACCTTACCTAACCTAACCAAATTATCCTTACCTAACCTAACCTAACCTAACGTAACCTAACCTAACCTAACCTAACGTAACCTAACCTAACCTAACGTAACCTAACCTAACCTAACCTAACCTAACCTAACCTAACCCAACCTAACCTAACCTAACCTAACCTAACCCAACCCAACCTAACCTAATCTAACCTAACCTAACCTAACCTAACCTAACCAAACCTAACCTAACCTAACCTAACGACGGTTGCAAGCGCTTTCACATTAGATAACGCAGTTCCCCACTTTTAATGGTGAAAAACACTGCATCTCACTGACATTGTTTAATGCGGTTTTACGACGGTTCATATCTTAACCTAACCTAACATTCGCAATTGTATCTAAAAACGCTCTATTACACTGTTTTGTTCACAATTACGATATTTGCATAACCTCACAGTTTTTCACCAACTTATTGCAGTACAGAACGCTGTATCTCGCTAAATGGCATTGTTCTTTAAGGTTTCACGATGCTTGCATGCGCTTTAACGAGAATATCACAATATAGCAGTTTCGCACTTGTAACGGTAGAACACGCAGTATTTGGCTTGTTCATGCCGTTTTGTGTGCTTTCACAACATTTCACCTATCGCAGTTTAATACTCGCTATAAAACAACACTATCTCGTTAGATGACGTCGTTTTTGGTAGTTTCACGACGCTACCTAGCTTAAACTAACCTAACCTAACCTAACCTTCGCACTTCTATCGTTAGAAAACGTTTTACTCGCAACTTTACAATGTTTTCTACAAGATTACGACGGTTTCATGCGCTTTCACATTAGATATCGTAGTTCCCGACTTGTAATGTTGAAAAACACTGCATCTCACTAAGTGACATTGTTTAATGCGGTTTTACGACGGTTCATATCTTAACCTAACCTAACATTCGTACTTGTATTGAAAAACGCTCTATTACACTGTTTCGTTCACAATTACGATATTTGCATAACCTCACAGTTTTTCACCAACTTATTGCACAACAGAACGCTGTATCTCGCTAAATGGCATTGTTCTTTAAAGTTTCACGATGCTTGCATGCGCTTTAACGAGAATATCACAATATAGCAGTTTCGCACTTGTAACGGTAGAACACGCAGTATTTGGCTTGTTCATGCCGTTTTGTGTGCTTTCACAACATTTCACCTATCGCAGTTTAATACTCGCAATAAAACAACACTATCTCGTTGGATGACGTCGTTTTTGGTGGTTTCACGACGCTACGTAGCTTAAACTAACATAACTCAACCTAACATAACCTTCGCACTTCTATCGTTAGAAAACGTTTTACTCGCTACTTTACATTGCTTTCTACAACATTACGACGGTTTCAAGCGCTTTCACATTAGATATCGCAGTTCCCAACTTGTAAAGGTGAAAAGCACTGCATCTCACTAAGTGACATTGTTTAATGCGGTTTTACGACGGTTCATACCTTGACTTAACGTAACCTAACCTAACCTAACCCAACCTAACCTAACATAACCTAACCTAACCTAACCTAACCAAACCTAACCTAACGTAACCTAACCTAACCTAACCTAACCTAACGACGTTTGCAAGCGTTTTCACATTAGATATCGCAGTTCCCGACTTGTAATGGTGAAAAACACTGCATCTCACTAAGTGACATTGTTTAATGCGGTTTTACGACGGTTCATATCTTAACCTAACCTAACATTCGTACTTTTATTGAAAAACGCTCTATTACACTGTTTCGTTCACAATTACGATATTTGCATAACCTCACAGTTTTTCACCAACTTATTGCAGTACAGAACGCTGTATCTCGCTAAATGGCATTGTTCTTTAAAGTTTCACGATGCTTGCATGCGCTTTAACGAGAATATCACAATATAGCAGTTTCGCACTTGTAACGGTAGAACACGCAGTATTTGGCTTGTTCATGCCGTTTTGTGTGCTTTCACAACATTTCACCTATCGCAGTTTAATACTCGCTATAAAACAACACTATCTCGTTAGATGACGTCGTTTTTGGTAGTTTCACGACGCTACCTAGCTTAAACTAACCTAACCTAACCTAACCTTCGCACTTCTATCGTTAGAAAACGTTTTACTCGCAACTTTACAATGTTTTATACAAGATTACGACGGTTTCATGCGCTTTCACATTAGATATCGTAGTTCCCGACTTGTAATGTTGAAAAACACTACATCTCACTAAGTGACATTGTTTAATGCGGTTTTACGACGGTTGATATATCAACCTAACCTAACATTCGCACTTGTATCTAAAGACGCTCGATTACACTGTTTCGTTCACAATTACGATATTTGCTTGACCTCACCGTTTCTCACCAACTTATTACAGTACAGAACGCTGTATCTCGCTAAATGACATCGTTCTTTAAGGTTTCACGATACTTGCATGCGCTTTACCGAGAATATCACAATATAGCAGTTTCGCACTTGTAACGGTAGAACACGCAGTATTTGGCTTGTTCATGCCGTTTTGTGTGCTTTCACAACATTTCACCTATCGCAGTTTAGTACTCGCAATAAAACAACATTATCTCGTTAGATGACGTCGTTTTTGGTGGTTTCACGACGCTACGTAGCTTAAACTAACATAACTCAACCTAACTAAACCTTCGCACTTCTATCGTTAGAAAACGTTTTACTCGCTACTTTACATTGCTTTCTACAACATTACGACGGTTTCAAGCGCTTTCACATTAGATATCGCAGTTCCCAACTTGTAAAGGTGAAAAACACTGCATCTCACTAAGTGACATTGTTTAATGCGGTTTTACGACGGTTCATACCTTGACCTAACGTAACCTAACCTAACCTAACCCAACCTAACCCAACCCAACCCAACAACACCCAACCCAACCTAACCTACCTTACCTAACCTAACCAAATTATCCTTACCTAACCTAACCTAACCTAACGTAACCTAACCTAACCTAACCTAACGTAACCTAACCTAACCTAACGTAACCTAACCTAACCTAACCTAACCTAACCCAACCTAACCTAACCTAACCTAACCTAACCCAACTCAACCCAACCTAACCTAATCTAACCTAACCTAACCAAACCTAACCTAACCTAACCTAACCTAACCTAACCTAACGACGGTTGCAAGCGCTTTCACATTAGATAACGCAGTTCCCCACTTTTAATGGTGAAAAACACTGCATCTCACTAATTGACATTGTTTAATGCGGTTTTACGACGGTTCATATCTTAACCTAACCTAACATTCGCACTTGTATCTAAAAACGCTCTATTACACTGTTTTGTTCACAATTACGATATTTGCATAACCTCACAGTTTTTCACCAACTTATTGCAGTACAGAACGCTGTATCTCGCTAAATGGCATTGTTCTTTAAAGTTTCACGATGCTTGCATGCGCTTTACCGAGAATGTCACAACATGCAGTTTCGCACTTGTAACGGTACAACACGCAGTATTTGGCTTGTTCATGCCGTTTTGTGTGCTTTCACAACATTTCACCTATCGCAGTTTAATACTCGCTATAAAACAACACTATCTCGTTAGATGACGTCGTTTTTGGTGGTTTCACGACGCTACCTAGCTTAAACTAACATAACCTAACATAACCTTCGCACTTCTATCGTTAGAAAACGTTTTACTCGCTACTTTACATTGCTTTCTACAACATTACGACGGTTTCAAGCGCTTTCACATTAGATATCGCAGTTCCCAACTTGTAAAGGTGAAAAACACTGCATCTCACTAAGTGACATTGTTTATTGCTGTTTTACGACGGTTCATACCTTAACCTAACGTAACCTAACCTAACCTAACCCAACCTAACCTAACCTAACCTAACCTAACCTAACCTAACCAAACCTAACCTAACCTAACCTAACCTAACCTAACCTAACCTAACCTAACCTAACCTAACGACGTTTGCAAGCGCTTTCACATTAGATATCGCAGTTCCCGACTTGTAATGGTGAAAAACACTGCATCTCACTAAGTGACATTGTTTAGTGCGGTTTTACGACGGTTCATATCTTAACCTAACCTAACATTCGTACTTGTATTGAAAAACTCTCTATTACACTGTTTCGTTCACATTTACGATATTTGCATAACCTCACAGTTTTTCACCAACTTATTGCAGTACAGAACGCTGTATCTCGCTAAATGACATTGTTCTTTAAGGTTTCACGATGCTTGCATGCGCTTTAACGAGAATATCACAATATAGCAGTTTCGCACTTGTAACGGTAGAACACGCAGTATTTGGCTTGTTCATGCCGTTTTGTGTGCTTTCACAACATTTCACCTATCGCAGTTTAATACTCGCTATAAAACAACACTATCTTGTTAGATGACGTCGTTTTTGGTAGTTTCACGACGCTACCTAGCTTAAACTAACCTAACCTAACCTAACCTTCGCACTTCTATCGTTAGAAAACGTTTTACTCGCCACTTTACAATGTTTTCTACAAGATTACGACGGTTTCATGCGCTTTCACATTAGATATCGTAGTTCCCGACTTGTAATGTTGAAAAACACTACATCTCACTAAGTGACATTGTTTAATGCGGTTTTACGACAGTTGATATGTCAACCTAACCTAACATTCGCACTTGTATCTAAAGACGCTCAATTACACTGTTTCGTTCACAATTACGATATTTGCTTGACCTCACAGTTTCTCACCAACCTTTTACAGTACAGAACGCTGTATCTCGCTAAATGACATCGTTCTTTAAGGTTTCACGATACATGCATGCGCTTTACCGAGAATTCACAACATAGCAGTTTCGCACTTGTAACGGTACAACACGCAGTATTTGGCTTGTTCATGCCGTTTTGTATGCTTTCACAACATTTTACCTATCGCAGTTTCGTACTCGCAATAAAACAACACTATCTCGTTAGATGACGTCGTTTTTGGTGGTTTCACGACGCTACCTAGCTTAAACTAACATAACTCAACCTAACATAACCTTCGCACTTCTATCGTTAGAAAACGTTTTACTCGCTACTTTACATTGCTTTCTACAACATTACGACGGTTTCAAGCGCTTTCACATTAGATATCGCAGTTCCCAACTTGTAAAGGTGAAAAACACTGCATCTCACTAAGTGACATTGTTTATTGCGGTTTTACGACGGTTCATACCTTAACCTAACGTAACCTAACCTAACCCAACCTAACCTAACATAACCTAACCTAACCTAACCAAACCTAACTTAATGTAACCTAACCTAACCTAACCTAACCTAACGACGTTTGCAAGCGCTTTCACATTAGATATCGCAGTTCCCGACTTGTAATTATGAAAAACACTGCATCTCACTAAGTGACATTGTTTAATGCGGTTTTACGACGGTTCATATCTTAACCTAACCTAACATTCGTACTTGTATTGAAAAACGCTATTACACTGTTTCGTTCACAATTACGATATTTGCATAACCTCACAGTTTTTCACCAACTTATTGCAGTACAGAACGCTGTATCTCGCTAAATGACATTGTTCTTTAAGGTTTCACGATGCTTGCATGCGCTTTAACGAGAATATCACAATATAGCAGTTTCGCACTTGTAACGGTAGAACACGCAGTATTTGGCTTGTTCATGCCGTTTTGTGTGCATTCACATTTCACCTAACGCAGTTTAATACTCGCAATAAAACAACACTATCTCGTTAGATGACGTCGTTTTTGGTAGTTTCACGACACTACCTAGCTTAAACTAACCTAACCTAACCTAACCTTCGCACTTCTATCGTTAGAAAACGTTTTACTCGCAACTTTACAATGTTTTCTACAAGATTACGACGGTTTCATGCGCTTTCACATTAGATATCGCAGTTCCCAACTTGTAAAGATGAAAAACACTGCATCTCACTAAGTGACATTGTTTCATGCGGTTTTACGACGGTTCATACCTTAACCTAACGTAACCTAACCTAACCTAACCTAACCTTACCTAACCTAACCTAACCCAACCCAACCCAACCTAACCTAACCTAACCTAAACTAACCTAACCCAACCTAACCTAACCTAACCTAACCTAACCCAACCTAACCCAACCCAACCCAACCTAACCTAACCTAAGCTAACCTAACCTAACCTAACCAAACCTAACCTAACCTAACTTAACCTAACCTAACGCAACCTAACCTAACCTAACCTATTCTAACGTAACCTAACCTTACCTGACCTAACCTAACCTAACGTAACCTAACCTAACCTAACATAACCCAACGTAACCTAACCTAACCTAACCTAACGTAACCTAACCTAACCTAACCCAACCTAACCCAACCCAACCCAACAACACCCAACCCAACCTAACCTACCTTACCTAACCTAACCAAATTATCCTTACCTAACCTAACCTAACCTAACGTAACCTAACCTAACCTAACCTAACGTAACCTAACCTAACCTAACGTAACCTAACCTAACCTAACCTAACCTAACCCAACCTAACCTAACCTAACCTAACCTAACCCAACCCAACCTAACCTAATCTAACCTAACCTAACCTAACCTAACCTAACCAAACCTAACCTAACCTAACCTAACGACGGTTGCAAGCGCTTTCACATTAGATAACGCAGTTCCCCACTTTTAATGGTGAAAAACACTGCATCTCACTGACATTGTTTAATGCGGTTTTACGACGGTTCATATCTTAACCTAACCTAACATTCGCAATTGTATCTAAAAACGCTCTATTACACTGTTTTGTTCACAATTACGATATTTGCATAACCTCACAGTTTTTCACCAACTTATTGCAGTACAGAACGCTGTATCTCGCTAAATGGCATTGTTCTTTAAGGTTTCACGATGCTTGCATGCGCTTTAACGAGAATATCACAATATAGCAGTTTCGCACTTGTAACGGTAGAACACGCAGTATTTGGCTTGTTCATGCCGTTTTGTGTGCTTTCACAACATTTCACCTATCGCAGTTTAATACTCGCTATAAAACAACACTATCTCGTTAGATGACGTCGTTTTTGGTAGTTTCACGACGCTACCTAGCTTAAACTAACCTAACCTAACCTAACCTTCGCACTTCTATCGTTAGAAAACGTTTTACTCGCAACTTTACAATGTTTTCTACAAGATTACGACGGTTTCATGCGCTTTCACATTAGATATCGTAGTTCCCGACTTGTAATGTTGAAAAACACTGCATCTCACTAAGTGACATTGTTTAATGCGGTTTTACGACGGTTCATATCTTAACCTAACCTAACATTCGTACTTGTATTGAAAAACGCTCTATTACACTGTTTCGTTCACAATTACGATATTTGCATAACCTCACAGTTTTTCACCAACTTATTGCACAACAGAACGCTGTATCTCGCTAAATGGCATTGTTCTTTAAAGTTTCACGATGCTTGCATGCGCTTTAACGAGAATATCACAATATAGCAGTTTCGCACTTGTAACGGTAGAACACGCAGTATTTGGCTTGTTCATGCCGTTTTGTGTGCTTTCACAACATTTCACCTATCGCAGTTTAATACTCGCTATAAAACAACACTATCTCGTTAGATGACGTCGTTTTTGGTAGTTTCACGACGCTACCTAGCTTAAACTAACCTAACCTAACCTAACCTTCGCACTTCTATCGTTAGAAAACGTTTTACTCGCAACTTTACAATGTTTTATACAAGATTACGACGGTTTCATGCGCTTTCACATTAGATATCGTAGTTCCCGACTTGTAATGTTGAAAAACACTACATCTCACTAAGTGACATTGTTTAATGCGGTTTTACGACGGTGTATATATCAACCTAACCTAACATTCGCACTTGTATCTAAAGACGCTCGATTACACTGTTTCGTTCACAATTACGATATTTGCTTGACCTCACCGTTTCTCACCAACTTATTACAGTACAGAACGCTGTATCTCGCTAAATGACATCGTTCTTTAAGGTTTCACGATACTTGCATGCGCTTTACCGAGAATATCACAATATAGCAGTTTCGCACTTGTAACGGTAGAACACGCAGTATTTGGCTTGTTCATGCCGTTTTGTGTGCTTTCACAACATTTCACCTATCGCAGTTTAATACTCGCAATAAAACAACATTATCTCGTTAGATGACGTCGTTTTTGGTGGTTTCACGACGCTACGTAGCTTAAACTAACATAACTCAACCTAACTAAACCTTCGCACTTCTATCGTTAGAAAACGTTTTACTCGCTACTTTACATTGCTTTCTACAACATTACGACGGTTTCAAGCGCTTTCACATTAGATATCGCAGTTCCCAACTTGTAAAGGTGAAAAACACTGCATCTCACTAAGTGACATTGTTTAATGCGGTTTTACGACGGTTCATACCTTGACCTAACGTAACCTAACCTAACCTAACCCAACCTAACCCAACCCAACCCAACAACACCCAACCCAACCTAACCTACCTTACCTAACCTAACCTAACCTAACGTAACCTAACCTAACCTAACCTAACGTAACCTAACCTAACCTAACCTAACGTAACCTAACCTAACCTAACGTAACCTAACCTAACCTAACCTAACCTAACCCAACCTAACCTAACCTAACCTAACCTAACCCAACTCAACCCAACCTAACCTAATCTAACCTAACCTAACCAAACCTAACCTAACCTAACCTAACCTAACCTAACGACGGTTGCAAGCGCTTTCACATTAGATAACGCAGTTCCCCACTTTTAATGGTGAAAAACACTGCATCTCACTAATTGACATTGTTTAATGCGGTTTTACGACGGTTCATATCTTAACCTAACCTAACATTCGCACTTGTATCTAAAAACGCTCTATTACACTGTTTTGTTCACAATTACGATATTTGCATAACCTCACAGTTTTTCACCAACTTATTGCAGTACAGAACGCTGTATCTCGCTAAATGGCATTGTTCTTTAAAGTTTCACGATGCTTGCATGCGCTTTACCGAGAATGTCACAACATGCAGTTTCGCACTTGTAACGGTACAACACGCAGTATTTGGCTTGTTCATGCCGTTTTGTGTGCTTTCACAACATTTTACCTATCGCAGTTTCGTACTCGCAATAAAACAACACTATCTCGTTAGATGACGTTCTTTTTGGTGGTCTCACGACGCTACATAGCTTAAACTAACATAACTCAAGCTAACCTTCGCACTTCTATCGTTAGAAAACGTTTTACTCGCAACTTTACAATGTTTTCTACAAGATTACGACGGTTTCATGCGCTTTCACATTAGATATCGTAGTTCCCGACTTGTAATGTTGAAAAACACTACATCTCACTAAGTGACATTGTTTAATGCGGTTTTACGACGGTTGATATCTCAACCTAACCTAACATTCGCACTTGTATCTAAATACGCTCAATTACACTGTTTCGTTCACAATTACGATATTTGCTTGACCTCACTGTTTCTCACCAACTTATTACAGTACAGAACGCTGTATCTCGCTAAATGACATCGTTCTTTAAGGTTTCAAGATACTTGCATGCGCTTCAACGAGAATATCACAACATAGCAGTTTCGCACTTGTAACGGTACAACACGCAGTATTTGGCTTGTAAATGCCGTTTTGTGTGCTTCCACAACATTTCACCTATCGCAGTTTCGTACTCGCAATAAAACAACACTATCTCGTTAGATGACGTTGTTTTTGGTAGTTTCACGACGCTACCTAGCTTAAACTAACATAACTCAACCTAACATAACCTTCGCACTTCTATCGTTAGAAAACGTTTTACTCGCTACTTTACATTGCTTTCTACAGTATTACGACGGTTTCAAGCGCTTTCCCATTAGATATCACAGTTCCCAACTTGTAAAGGTGAAAAACACTGCATCTCACTAAGTGACATTGTTTAATGCGGTTTTACGACGGTTCATACCTTAACCTAACGTAACCTAACCTAACCTAACCTAACCTTACCTAACTTAACCTAACCTAACCTAACCAACCCAACCCAACCTAACCTAACCTAACCTAACCTAAACTAACCTAACCCAACCTAACCTAACCTAACCTAACCTAACCCAACCTAACCCAACCCAACCCAACCTAACCTAACCAAAGCTAACCTAACCTAACCTAACCAAACCTAACCTAACCTAACTTAACCTAACCTAACGTAACCTAACCTAACCTAACCTATTCTAACGTAACCTAACCTAACCTGACCTAACCTAACCAACGTAACCTAACCTAACCTAACATAACCTAACGTAACCTAACCGAACCGAACCCAACCTAACCCAACCCAACCCAACCCAACAACACCCAACCCAACCTAACCTAACCTAACCTAACCTTACCTAACCTAACCAAATTATCCTTACCTAACCTAACCTAACCTAACGTAACCTAACCTAACCTAACCTAACGTAACCTAACCTAACCTAACCTAACCTAACCTAACCCAACCTAACCTAAACTAACCTAACCTAACCCAACTCAACCCAACCTAACCTAATCTAACCTAACCTAACCTAACCTAACCAAACCTAACCTAACCTAACCTAACCTAACCTAACCTAACGACGGTTGCAAGCGCTTTCACATTAGATATCGCAGTTCCCCACTTTTAATGGTGAAAAACACTGCATCTCACTAATTGACATTGTTTAATGCGGTTTTACGACGGTTCATATCTTAACCTAACCTAACATTCGCACTTGTATCTAAAAACGCTCTATTACACTGTTTGTTCACAATTACGATATTTGCATAACCTCACAGTTTTTCACCAACTTATTGCAGTACAGAACGCTGTATCTCGCTAAATGACATTGTTCTTTAAGGTTTCACGATGCTTGCATGCGCTTTAACGAGAATATCACAATATAGCAGTTTCGCACTTATTTGGCTTGTTCATGCCGTTTTGTGTGCTTTCACAACATTTCACCTATCGCAGTTTAATACTCGCTATAAAACAACACTATCTCGTTAGATGACGTCGTTTTTGGTAGTTTCACGACGCTACCTAGCTTAAACTAACCTAACCTAACCTAACCTTCGCACTTCTATCGTTAGAAAACGTTTTACTCGCAACTTTACAATGTTTTCTACAAGATTACGACGGTTTCATGCGCTTTCACATTAGATATCGTAGTTCCCGACTTGTAATGTTGAAAAACACTACATCTCACTAAGTGACATTGTTTAATGCGGTTTTACGACGGTTGATATATCAACCTAACCTAACATTCGCACTTGTATCTAAAGACGCTCAATTACACTGTTTCGTTCACAATTACGATATTTGCTTGACCTCACAGTTTCTCACCAACTTATTACAGTACAGAACGCTGTATCTCGCTAAATGACATCGTTCTTTAAGGTTTCACGATACTTGCATGCGCTTTACCGAGAATATCACAATATAGCAGTTTCGCACTTGTAACGGTAGAACACGCAGTATTTGGCTTGTTCATGCCGTTTTGTGTGCTTTCACAACATTTCACCTATCGCAGTTTAATACTCGCAAAAAAACAACACTATCTCGTTAGATGACGTCGTTTTTGGTGGTTTCACGACGCTACGTAGCTTAAACTAACATAACTCAACCTAACATAACCTTCGCACTTCTATCGTTAGAAAACGTTTTACTCGCTACTTTACATTGCTTTCTACAACATTACGACGGTTTCAAGCGCTTTCACATTAGATATCGCAGTTCCCAACTTGTAAAGGTGAAAAACACTGCATCTCACTAAGTGACATTGTTTAATGCGGTTTTACGACGGTTCATACCTTAACCTAACGTAACCTAACCTAACCTAACCCAACCTAACCTAACATAACCTAACCTAACCTAACCAAACCTAACCTAACGTAACCTAACCTAACCTAACCTAACCTAACCTAACCCAATCTAACCCCACCCAACCCAACCTAAACTAACCTAAGCAAACCTAACCTAACCTAACCAAACCTAACCTAACCTAACTTAACCTAACCTAACCTAACCTAACGACGGTTGCAAGCGCTCTCACATTAGATATCGCAGTTCCCCACATTTAATGGTGAAAAACACTGCATCTCACTAATTGACATTGTTTAATGCGGTTTTACGACGGTTGATATGTCAACCTAACCTAACATTCGCACTTGTATCTAAAGACGCTCAATTACACTGTTTCGTTCACAATTACGATATTTGCTTGACCTCACAGTTTCTCACCAACTTATTACAGTACAGAACGCTGTATCTCGCTAAAGGACATCGTTCTTTAAGGTTTCACGATACTTGCATGCGCTTTACCGAGAATGTCACAACATAGCAGTTTCGCACTTGTAACGGTACAACACGCAGTATTTGGCTTGTTCATGCCGTTTTGTGTGCTTTCACAACATTTTACCTATCGCATTTTCGTACTCGCAATAAAACAACACTATCTCGTTAAATGACGTCGTTTTTGGTGGTTTCACGACGCTACCTAGCTTAAACTAACATAACTCAACCTAACATAACCTTCGCACTTCTATCGTTAGAAAACGTTTTACTCGCTACTTTACAATGCTTTCTACAACATTACGACGGTTTCAAGCGCTTTCACATTAGATATCGCAGTTCTCAACTTGTAAAGGTGAAAAACACTGCATCTCACTAAGTGACATTGTTTAATGCGGTTTTAGCGCGGTTCATATCTTAACCTAACCTAACCTAACCTAACCCAACCTAACCTAACCTAACCTAACCTAACCTAACCTAACCAAACCTAACCTAACGTAACCTAACGTAACCTAACGTAACCTAACCTAACCTAACCTAACCTAACGACGTTTGCAAGCGCTTTCACATTAGATATCGCAGTTCCCGACTTGTAATGGTGAAAAACACTGCATCTCACTAAGTGACATTGTTTAATGCGGTTTTACGACGGTTCATATCTTAACCTAACCTAACATTCGTACTTGTATTGAAAAACGCTCTATTACACTGTTTCGTTCACAATTACGATATTTGCATAACCTCACAGTTTTTCACCAACTTATTGCAGTACAGAACGCTGTATCTCGCTAAATGACATTGTTCTTTAAGGTTTCACGATGCTTGCATGCGCTTTAACGAGAATATCACAATATAGCAGTTTCGCACTTGTAACGGTAGAACACGCAGTATTTGGCTTGTTCATGCCGTTTTGTGTGCTTTCACAACATTTCACCTATCGCAGTTTAATGCAATAAAACAACACTATCTCGTTACATGACGTCGTTTTTGGTAGTTTCACGACGCTACCTAGCTTAAACTAACCTAACCTAACCTAACCTTCGCACTTCTATCGTTAGAAAACGTTTTACTCGCCACTTTACAATGTTTTCTACAAGATTACGACGGTTTCATGCGCTTTCACATTAGATATCGTAGTTCCCGACTTGTAATGTTGAAAAACACTACATCTAACTAAGTGACATTGTTTAATGCGGTTTTACGACGGTTGATTTGTCAACCTAACCTAACATTCGCACTTGTATCTAAAGACGCTCAATTACACTGTTTCGTTCACAATTACGATATTTGCTTGACCTCACAGTTTCTCACCAACTTATTACAGTACACAACGCTGTATCTCGCTAAATGACATCGTTCTTTAAGGTTTCACGATACTTGCATGCGCTTTACCGAGAATGTCACAACATAGCAGTTTCGCACTTGTAACGGTACAACATGCAGTATTTGGCTTGTTCATGCCGTTTTGTGTGCTTTCACAACATTTTACCTATCGCAGTTTCGTACTCGCAATAAAACAACACTATCTCGTTAGATGACGTCGTTTTTGGTGGTTTCACGACGCTACCTAGCTTAAACTAACATAACTCAACCTAACATAACCTTCGCACTTCTATCGTTAGAAAACGTTTTACTCGCTACTTTACATTGCTTTCTACAACATTACGACGGTTTCAAGCGCTTTCACATTAGATATCGCAGTTCCCAACTTGTAAAGGTGAAAAACACTGCATCTCACTAAGTGACATTGTTTATTGCGGTTTTACGACGGTTCATACCTTAACCTAACGTAACCTAACCTAACCTAACCCAACCTAACCTTACATAACCTTACCTAACCTAACCTAACCAAACCTAACCTAACGTAACCTAACCTAACCTAACCTAACCTAACCCAACCTAACCCCACCCAACCCAACCTAAACTAACCTAAGCAAACCTAACCTAACCTAACCAAACCTAACCTAACCTAACTTAACCTAACCTAACCTAACCTGACGACGGTTGCAAGCGCTCTCACATTAGATATCGCAGTTCCCCACATTTAATGGTGAAAAACACTGCATCTCACTAATTGACATTGTTTAATGCGGTTTTACGACGGTTGATATGTCAACCTAACCTAACATTCGCACTTGTATCTAAAGACGCTCAATTACACTGTTTCGTTCACAATTACGATATTTGCTTGACCTCACAGTTTCTCACCAACTTATTACAGTACAGAACGCTGTAACTCGCTAAAGGACATCGTTCTTTAAGGTTTCACGATACTTGCATGCGCTTTACCGAGAATGTCACAACATAGCAGTTTCGCACTTGTAACGGTACAACACGCAGTATTTGGCTTGTTCATGCCGTTTTGTGTGCTTTCACAACATTTTACCTATCGCATTTTCGTACTCGCAATAAAACAACACTATCTCGTTAAATGACGTCGTTTTTGGTGGTTTCACGACGCTACCTAGCTTAAACTAACATAACTCAACCTAACATAACCTTCGCACTTCTATCGTTAGAAAACGTTTTACTCGCTACTTTACAATGCTTTCTACAACATTACGACGGTTTCAAGCGCTTTCACATTAGATATCGCAGTTCTCAACTTGTAAAGGTGAAAAACACTGCATCTCACTAAGTGACATTGTTTAATGCGGATTTAGCGCGGTTCATATCTTAACCTAACCTAACCTAACCTAACCCAACCTAACCTAACATAACCTAACCTAACCTAACCTAACCTAACCAAACCTAACCTAACGTAACCTAACGTAACCTAACCTAACCTAACCTAACCTAACGACGTTTGCAAGCGCTTTCACATTAGATATCGCAGTTCCCGACTTGTAATGGTGAAAAACACTGCATCTCACTAAGTGACATTGTTTAATGCGGTTTTACGACGGTTCATATCTTAACCTAACCTAACATTCGTACTTGTATTGAAAAACGCTCTATTACACTGTTTCGTTCACAATTACGATATTTGCATAACCTCACAGTTTTTCACCAACTTATTGCAGTACAGAACGCTGTATCTCGCTAAATGACATTGTTCTTTAAGCTTTCCACGATGCTTGCATGCGCTTTAACGAGAATATCACAATATAGCAGTTTCGCACTTGTAACGGTAGAACACGCAGTATTTGGCTTGTTCATGCCGTTTTGTGTGCTTTCACAACATTTCACCTATCGCAGTTTAATGCAATAAAACAACACTATCTCGTTAGATGACGTCGTTTTGGTAGTTTCACGACGCTACCTAGCTTAAACTAACCTAACCTAAAATAACCTTCGCACTTCTATCGTTAGAAAACGTTTTACTCGCCACTTTACAATGTTTTCTACAAGATTACGACGGTTTCATGCGCTTTCACATTAGATATCGTAGTTCCCGACTTTGTAATGTTGAAAACACTACATCTCACTAAGTGACATTGTTTAATGCGGTTTTACGATGGTTGATATGTCAACCTAACCTAACATTCGCACTTGTATCTAAAGACGCTCAATTACACTGTTTCGTTCACAATTACGATATTTGCTTGACCTCACAGTTTCTCACCAACTTATTACAGTACACAACGCTGTATCTCGCTAAATGACATCGTTCTTTAAGGTTTCACGATACTTGCATGCGCTTTACCGAGAATGTCACAACATAGCAGTTTCGCACTTGTAACGGTACAACATGCAGTATTTGGCTTGTTCATGCCGTTTTGTGTGCTTTCACAACATTTTACCTATCGCAGTTTCGTACTCGCAATAAAACAACACTATCTCGTTAGATGACGTCGTTTTTGGTGATTTCACGACGCTACCTAGCTTAAACTAACATAACTCAACCTAACATAACCTTCGCACTTCTATCGTTAGAAAACGTTTTACTCGCTACTTTACATTGCTTTCTACAACAATACGACGGTTTCAAGCGCTTTCACATTAGATATCGCAGTTCCCCAACTTGTAAAGGTGAAAAACACTGCATCTCACTAAGTGACATTGTTTATTGCGGTTTTACGACGGTTCATACCTTAACCTAACGTAACCTAACCTAACCTAACCTAACCAACCTAACCTAACATAACCTAACCTAACCTAACCTAACCAAACCTAACCTAACGTAACCTAACCTAACCTAACCTAACCTAACCTAACCTAACCTAACGACGTTTGCAAGCGCTTTCACATTAGATATCGCTGTTCCCGACTTGTAATGGTGAAAAACACTGCATCTCACTAAGTGACATTGTTTAATGCGGTTTTACGACGGTTCATATCTTAACCTAACCTAACATTCGTACTTATATTGAAAAACGCTCTATTACACTGTTTCGTTCACAATTACGATATTTGCATAACCTCACAGTTTTTCACCAAATTATTGCAGTACAGAACGCTGTATCTCGCAAAATGACATTGTTCTTTAAGGTTTCACGATGCTTGCATGCGCTTTAACGAGAATATCACAATATAGCAGTTTCGCACTTGTAACGGTAGAACACGCAGTATTTGGCTTGTTCATGCCGTTTTGTGTGCATTCACAACATTTCACTTATCGCAGTTTAATACTCGCAATAAAACAACACTATCTCGTTAGATGACGTCGTTTTTGGTAGTTTCACGACGCTACCTAGCTTAAACTAACCTAACCTAACCTAACCTTCGCACTTCTATCGTTAGAAAACGTTTTACTCGCAACTTTACAATGTTTTCTACAAGATTACGACGGTTTCATGCGCTTTCACATTAGATATCGCAGTTCCCGACTTTTAATGGTGAAAAACACTGCATCTCACTAAGTGACATTGTTTAATGCGGTTTTACGACGGTTCATACCTTAACCTAACGTAACCTAACCTAACCTAACCTAACCTTACCTAACCTAACCTAACCTAAGCCAACCCAACCCAACCTAACCTAACGTAACCTAACCTAAACTAACCTAACCCAACCTAACCTAACCTAACCTAACCTAACCCAACCTAACCCAACCCAACCCAACCTAAACTAACCTAAGCTAACCTAACCTAACCTAACCAAACCTAACCTAACCTAACTTAACCTAACCTAACGTAACCTAACCTAACCTAACCTATTCTAACGTAACCTAACCTTACCTGACCTAACCTAACCTAACGTAACCTAACCTAACCTAACCCAACCTAACCCAACCCAACCCAACCCAACAACACCCAACCCAACCTAACCTAACCTAACCTAACCTTACCTAACCTAACCAAATTATCCTTACCTAACCTAACCTAACCTAACGTAACCTAACCTAACCTAACCTAACGTAACCTAACCTAACCTAACGTAACCTAACCTAACCTAACCTAACCCAACCTAACCTAACCTAACCTAACCTAACCCAACTCAACCCAACCTAACCTAATCTAACCTAACCTAACCTAACCTAACCAAACCTAACCTAACCTAACCTAACCTAACCTAACGACGGTTGCAAGCGCTTTCACATTAGATATCGCAGTTCGCCACATTTAATGGTGAAAAACACTGCATCTCACTAATTGACATTGTTTAATGCGGTTCATATCTTAACCTAACCTAACATTCGCACTTGTATCTAAAAACGCTCTATTACACTGTTTTGTTCACAATTACGATATTTGCATAACCTCCCAGTTTTTCACCAACTTATTGCAGTACAGAACGCTGTATCTCGCTAAATGACATTGTTCTTTAAGGTTTCACGATACTTGCATGCGCTTTAACGAGAATATCACAATAAAGCAGTTTCGCACTTGTAACGGCACAAGACGCAGTATCTGGCTAGTTCATGCCATTTTGTGTGCTTTCCCAGTATTTCACCTATCGCAGTTTCGTACTCGCAATAAAACAACACTATCTCGTTAGATGACGTCGTTTTTGGTAGTTTCACGACGCTACCTAGCTTAAACTAACCTAACCTAACCTAACCTTCGCACTTCTATCGTTAGAAAACGTTTTACTCGCCACTTTACAATGTTTTCTACAAGATTACGACGGTTTCTTGCGCTTTCACATTAGATATCGTAGTTCCCGACTTGTAATGTTGAAAAACACTACATCTCACTAAGTGACATTGTTTAATGCGGTTTTACGACGGTTGATTTGTCAACCTAACCTAACATTCGCACTTGTATCTAAAGACGCTCAATTACACTGTTTCGTTCACAATTACGATATTTGCTTGACCTCACAGTTTCTCACCAACTTATTACAGTACACAACGCTGTATCGCGCTAAATGACATCGTTCTTTGAGGTTTCACGATACTTGCATGCGCTTTACCGAGAATGTCACAACATAGCAGTTTCGCACTTGTAACGGTACAACACGCAGTATTTGGCTTGTTCATGCCGTTTTGTGTGCTTTCACAACATTTTACCTATCACAGTTTTGTACTCGCAATAAAAACAACATATCTCGTTAGATGACGTCGTTTTTGGTGGTTTCACGACGCTACCTAGCTCAAACTAACATAACTCAACCTAACATAACCTTCGCACTTCTATCGTTAGAAAACGTTTTACTCGCTACTTTACATTGCTTTCTACAACATTACGACGGTTTCAAGCGCTTTCACATTAGATATCGCAGTTCCCAACTTGTAAAGGTGAAAAACACTGCATCTCACTAAGTGACATTGTTTATTGCGGTTTTACGACGGTTCATACCTTAACCTAACGTAACCTAACCTAACCTAACCCAACCTAACCTTACATAACCTTACCTAACCTAACCTAACCAAACCTAACCTAACGTAACCTAACCTAACCTAACCTAACCTAACCCAACCTAACCCCACCCAACCCAACCTAAACTAACCTAAGCAAACCTAACCTAACCTAACCAAACCTAACCTAACCTAACTTAACCTAACCTAACCTAACCTAACGACGGTTGCAAGCGCTCTCACATTAGATATCGCAGTTCCCCACATTTAATGGTGAAAAACACTGCATCTCACTAATTGACATTGTTTAATGCGGTTTTACGACGGTTGATATGTCAACCTAACCTAACATTCGCACTTGTATCTGAAGACGCTCAATTACACTGTTTCGTTCACAATTACGATATTTGCTTGACCTCACAGTTTCTCACCCACTTATTACAGTACAGAACGCTGTATCTCGCTAAAGGACATCGTTCTTTAAGGTTTCACGATACTTGCATGCGCTTTACCGAGAATGTCACAACATAGCAGTTTCGCACTTGTAACGGTACAACACGCAGTATTTGGCTTGTTCATGCCGTTTTGTGTGCTTTCACAACATTTTACCTATCGCATTTTCGTACTCGCAATAAAACAACACTATCTCGTTAAATGACGTCGTTTTTGGTGGTTTCACGACGCTACCTAGCTTAAACTAACATAACTCAACCTAACATAACCTTCGCACTTCTATCGTTAGAAAACGTTTTACTCGCTACTTTACAATGCTTTCTACAACATTACGACGGTTTCAAGCGCTTTCACATTAGATATCGCAGTTCTCAACTTGTAAAGGTGAAAAACACTGCATCTCACTAAGTGACATTGTTTAATGCGGTTTTAGCGCGGTTCATATCTTAACCTAACCTAACCTAACCTAACCCAACCTAACCTAACATAACCTAACCTAACCTAACCTAACCTAACCTAACCTAACCTAACCAAACCTAACCTAACGTAACCTAACGTAACCTAACCTAACCTAACCTAACCTAACGACGTTTGCAAGCGCTTTCACATTAGATATCGCAGTTCCCGACTTGTAATGGTGAAAAACACTGCATCTCACTAAGTGACATTGTTTAATGCGGTTTTACGACGGTTCATATCTTAACCTAACCTAACATTCGTACTTGTATTGAAAAACGCTCTATTACACTGTTTCGTTCACAATTACGATATTTGCATAACCTCACAGTTTTTCACCAACTTATTGCAGTACAGAACGCTGTATCTCGCTAAATGACATTGTTCTTTAAGGTCTCACGATGCTTGCATGCGCTTTAACGAGAATATCACAATATAGCAGTTTCGCACTTGTAACGGTAGAACACGCAGTATTTGGCTTGTTCATGCCGTTTTGTGTGCTTTCACAACATTTCACCTATCGCAGTTTAATGCAATAAAACAACACTATCTCGTTACATGACGTCGTTTTTGGTAGTTTCACGACGCTACCTAGCTTAAACTAACCTAACCTAACCTAACCTTCGCACTTCTATCGTTAGAAAACGTTTTACTCGCCACTTTACAATGTTTTCTACAAGATTACGACGGTTTCATGCGCTTTCACATTAGATATCGTAGTTCCCGACTTGTAATGTTGAAAAACACTACATCTCACTAAGTGACATTGTTTAATGCGGTTTTACGACGGTTGATTTGTCAACCTAACCTAACATTCGCACTTGTATCTAAAGACGCTCAATTACACTGTTTCGTTCACAATTACGATATTTGCTTGACCTCACAGTTTCTCACCAACTTATTACAGTACACAACGCTGTATCTCGCTAAATGACATCGTTCTTTAAGGTTTCACGATACTTGCATGCGCTTTACCGAGAATGTCACAACATAGCAGTTTCGCACTTGTAACGGTACAACACGCAGTATTTGGCTTGTTCATGCCGTTTTGTGTGCTTTCACAACATTTTACCTATCACAGTTTTGTACTCGCAATAAAACAACACTATCTCGTTAGATGACGTCGTTTTTGGTGGTTTCACGACGCTACCTAGCTTAAACTAACATAACTCAACCTAACATAACCTTCGCACTTCTATCGTTAGAAAACGTTTTACTCGCTACTTTACATTGCTTTCTACAACATTACGACGGTTTCAAGCGCTTTCACATTAGATATCGCAGTTCCCAACTTGTAAAGGTGAAAAACACTGCATCTCACTAAGTGACATTGTTTATTGCGGTTTTACGACGGTTCATACCTTAACCTAACGTAACCTAACCTAACCCAACCTAACCTAACATAACCTAACCTAACCTAACCTAACCTAACCAAACCTAACCTAACGTAACCTAACGTAACCTAACCTAACCTAACCTAACCTAACGACGTTTGCAAGCGCTTTCACATTAGATATCGCAGTTCCCGACTTGTAATGGTGAAAAACACTGCATCTCACTAAGTGACATTGTTTAATGCGGTTTTACGACGGTTCATATCTTAACCTAACCTAACATTCGTACTTGTATTGAAAAACGCTCTATTACACTGTTTCGTTCACAATTACGATATTTGCATAACCTCACAGTTTTTCACCAACTTATTGCAGTACAGAACGCTGTATCTCGCTAAATGACATTGTTCTTTGGGGTTTCACGATGCTTGCATGCGCTTTAACGAGAATATCACAATATAGCAGTTTCGCACTTGTAACGGTAGAACACGCAGTATTTGGCTTGTTCATGCCGTTTTGTGTGCTTTCACAACATTTCACCTATCGCAGTTTAATGCAATAAAACAACACTATCTCGTTACATGACGTCGTTTTTGGAAGTTTCACGACGCTACCTAGCTTAAACTAACCTAACCTAACCTAACCTTCGCACTTCTATCGTTAGAAAACGTTTTATACGCTACTTTACAATGTTTTCTACAAGATTACGACGGTTTCATGCGCTTTCACATTAGATATCGCAGTTCCCGACTTGTAATGGTGAAAAACACAGCATCTCACTAAGTGACATCGTTGAATGCGGTTTTAGCGCGGTTCATATCTTAACCTAACCTAACCTTACCTAACCCAACCTAACCTAACCTAACCTAACCTAACCTAACCTAACCAAACCCAACCTAACCTGACTTAACCCAACCCAACCTAACCTAATCTAACCTAACCTAACCTAACCTAACCAAACCTAACCTAACCTAACCTAACCTAACCTAACGACAGTTGCAAGCGCTTTCACATTAGATATCGCAGTTCCCGACTTTTAATAGTGAAAAACACTGCATCTCACTAATTGACATTGTTTAATGCGGTTTTACGACGGTTGATATCTCAACCTAACCTAACATTCGCACTTGTATCTAAATACGCTCAATTACACTGTTTCGTTCACAATTACGATATTTCCTTGACCTCACAGTTTCTCACCAACTTATTACAGTTCAGAACGCTGTATCTCGCTAAATGACATCGTTCTTTAAGGTTTCACGATGCTTGCATGCGCTTTAACGAGAATATCACAATATAGCAGTTTCGCACTTGTAACGGTAGAACACGCAGTATTTGGCTTGTTCATTCCGTTTTGTGTGCTTTCACAACATTTCACCTATCGCAGTTTAATACTCGCAATAAAACAACACTGTCTCGTTAGATGACGTCGTTTTTGGTACTTTCACGACGCTACCTAGCTTAAACTAACATAACTCAACCTAACATAACCTTCGCACTTCTATCGTTAGAAAACGTTTTACTCGCTACTTTACATTGCTTTCTACAACATTACGACGGTTTCAAGCGCTTTCACATTAGATATCGCAGTTCCCAACTTGTAAAGGTGAAAAACACTGGATCTCACTAAGTGACATTGTTTATTACGGTTTTACGACGGTTCATACCTTAACCTAACGTAACCTAACCCAACTCAACCCAACCTAGCCTAATCTAACCTAACCTAACCTAACCTAACCAAACCTAACCTAACCTAACCTAACCTAACCTAACCTAACGACGGTTGCAAGCGCTTTCACATTAGATATCGCAGTTCCCCACATTTAATGGTGAAAAACACTGCATCTCACTAATTGACATTGTTTATTGCGGTTCATATCTTAACCTAACCTAACATTCGCACTTGTATCTAAAAACGCTCTATTACACTGTTTTGTTCACAATTACGATATTTGCATAACCTCCCAGTTTTTCACCAACTTATTGCAGTACAGAACGCTGTATCTCGCTAAATGACATCGTTCTTTAAGGTTTCACGATACTTGCATGCGCTTTAACGAGAATATCACAATAAAGCAGTTTCGCACTTGTAACGGCACAAGACGCAGTATCTGGCTAGTTCATGCCATTTTGTGTGCTTTCCCAGTATTTCACGTATCGCAGTTTCGTACTCGCAATAAAACAACACTATCTCGTTAGATGACGTCGTTTTTGGTAGTTTCACGACGCTACCTAGCTTAAACTAACCTAACCTAACCTAACCTTCGCACTTCTATCGTTAGAAAACGTTTTACTCGCCACTTTACAATGTTTTCTACAAGATTACGACGGTTTCATGCGCTTTCACATTAGATATCGCAGTTCCCAACTTGTAAAGGTGAAAAACACTGCATCTCACTAAGTGACATTGTTTAATGCGGTTTTACGACGGTTCATACCTTAACCTAACGTAACCTAACCTAACCTAACCTAACCTTACCTAACTTAACCTAACCTAACCTAACCAACCCAACCCAACCTAACCTAACCTAACCTAACCTAAACTAACCTAACCCAACCTAACCTAACCTAACCTAACCTAACCCAACCTAACCCAACCCAACCCAACCTAACCTAACCAAAGCTAACCTAACCTAACCTAACCAAACCTAACCTAACCTAACTTAACCTAACCTAACGTAACCTAACCTAACCTAACCTATTCTAACGTAACCTAACCTAACCTGACCTAACCTAACCAACGTAACCTAACCTAACCTAACATAACCTAACGTAACCTAACCGAACCGAACCCAACCTAACCCAACCCAACCCAACCCAACAACACCCAACCCAACCTAACCTAACCTAACCTAACCTTACCTAACCTAACCAAATTATCCTTACCTAACCTAACCTAACCTAACGTAACCTAACCTAACCTAACCTAACGTAACCTAACCTAACCTAACCTAACCTAACCTAACCCAACCTAACCTAAACTAACCTAACCTAACCCAACTCAACCCAACCTAACCTAATCTAACCTAACCTAACCTAACCTAACCTAACCAAACCTAACCTAACCTAACCTAACCTAACCTAACCTAACGACGGTTGCAAGCGCTTTCACATTAGATATCGCAGTTCCCCACTTTTAATGGTGAAAAACACTGCATCTCACTAATTGACATTGTTTAATGCGGTTTTACGACGGTTCATATCTTAACCTAACCTAACATTCGCACTTGTATCTAAAAACGCTCTATTACACTGTTTTGTTCACAATTACGATATTTGCATAACCTCACAGTTTTTCACCAACTTATTGCAGTACAGAACGCTGTATCTCGCTAAATGACATTGTTCTTTAAGGTTTCACGATGCTTGCATGCGCTTTAACGAGAATATCACAATATAGCAGTTTCGCACTTATTTGGCTTGTTCATGCCGTTTTGTGTGCTTTCACAACATTTCACCTATCGCAGTTTAATACTCGCTATAAAACAACACTATCTCGTTAGATGACGTCGTTTTTGGTAGTTTCACGACGCTACCTAGCTTAAACTAACCTAACCTAACCTAACCTTCGCACTTCTATCGTTAGAAAACGTTTTACTCGCAACTTTACAATGTTTTCTACAAGATTACGACGGTTTCATGCGCTTTCACATTAGATATCGTAGTTCCCGACTTGTAATGTTGAAAAACACTACATCTCACTAAGTGACATTGTTTAATGCGGTTTTACGACGGTTGATATATCAACCTAACCTAACATTCGCACTTGTATCTAAAGACGCTCAATTACACTGTTTCGTTCACAATTACGATATTTGCTTGACCTCACAGTTTCTCACCAACTTATTACAGTACAGAACGCTGTATCTCGCTAAATGACATCGTTCTTTAAGGTTTCACGATACTTGCATGCGCTTTACCGAGAATATCACAATATAGCAGTTTCGCACTTGTAACGGTAGAACACGCAGTATTTGGCTTGTTCATGCCGTTTTGTGTGCTTTCACAACATTTCACCTATCGCAGTTTAATACTCGCAAAAAAACAACACTATCTCGTTAGATGACGTCGTTTTTGGTGGTTTCACGACGCTACGTAGCTTAAACTAACATAACTCAACCTAACATAACCTTCGCACTTCTATCGTTAGAAAACGTTTTACTCGCTACTTTACATTGCTTTCTACAACATTACGACGGTTTCAAGCGCTTTCACATTAGATATCGCAGTTCCCAACTTGTAAAGGTGAAAAACACTGCATCTCACTAAGTGACATTGTTTAATGCGGTTTTACGACGGTTCATACCTTAACCTAACGTAACCTAACCTAACCTAACCCAACCTAACCTAACATAACCTAACCTAACCTAACCAAACCTAACCTAACGTAACCTAACCTAACCTAACCTAACCTAACCCAATCTAACCCCACCCAACCCAACCTAAACTAACCTAAGCAAACCTAACCTAACCTAACCAAACCTAACCTAACCTAACTTAACCTAACCTAACCTAACCTAACGACGGTTGCAAGCGCTCTCACATTAGATATCGCAGTTCCCCACATTTAATGGTGAAAAACACTGCATCTCACTAATTGACATTGTTTAATGCGGTTTTACGACGGTTGATATGTCAACCTAACCTAACATTCGCACTTGTATCTAAAGACGCTCAATTACACTGTTTCGTTCACAATTACGATATTTGCTTGACCTCACAGTTTCTCACCAACTTATTACAGTACAGAACGCTGTATCTCGCTAAAGGACATCGTTCTTTAAGGTTTCACGATACTTGCATGCGCTTTACCGAGAATGTCACAACATAGCAGTTTCGCACTTGTAACGGTACAACACGCAGTATTTGGCTTGTTCATGCCGTTTTGTGTGCTTTCACAACATTTTACCTATCGCATTTTCGTACTCGCAATAAAACAACACTATCTCGTTAAATGACGTCGTTTTTGGTGGTTTCACGACGCTACCTAGCTTAAACTAACATAACTCAACCTAACATAACCTTCGCACTTCTATCGTTAGAAAACGTTTTACTCGCTACTTTACAATGCTTTCTACAACATTACGACGGTTTCAAGCGCTTTCACATTAGATATCGCAGTTCTCAACTTGTAAAGGTGAAAAACACTGCATCTCACTAAGTGACATTGTTTAATGCGGTTTTAGCGCGGTTCATATCTTAACCTAACCTAACCTAACCTAACCCAACCTAACCTAACCTAACCTAACCTAACCTAACCAAACCTAACCTAACGTAACCTAACGTAACCTAACGTAACCTAACCTAACCTAACCTAACCTAACGACGTTTGCAAGCGCTTTCACATTAGATATCGCAGTTCCCGACTTGTAATGGTGAAAAACACTGCATCTCACTAAGTGACATTGTTTAATGCGGTTTTACGACGGTTCATATCTTAACCTAACCTAACATTCGTACTTGTATTGAAAAACGCTCTATTACACTGTTTCGTTCACAATTACGATATTTGCATAACCTCACAGTTTTTCACCAACTTATTGCAGTACAGAACGCTGTATCTCGCTAAATGACATTGTTCTTTAAGGTTTCACGATGCTTGCATGCGCTTTAACGAGAATATCACAATATAGCAGTTTCGCACTTGTAACGGTAGAACACGCAGTATTTGGCTTGTTCATGCCGTTTTGTGTGCTTTCACAACATTTCACCTATCGCAGTTTAATGCAATAAAACAACACTATCTCGTTACATGACGTCGTTTTTGGTAGTTTCACGACGCTACCTAGCTTAAACTAACCTAACCTAACCTAACCTTCGCACTTCTATCGTTAGAAAACGTTTTACTCGCCACTTTACAATGTTTTCTACAAGATTACGACGGTTTCATGCGCTTTCACATTAGATATCGTAGTTCCCGACTTGTAATGTTGAAAAACACTACATCTAACTAAGTGACATTGTTTAATGCGGTTTTACGACGGTTGATTTGTCAACCTAACCTAACATTCGCACTTGTATCTAAAGACGCTCAATTACACTGTTTCGTTCACAATTACGATATTTGCTTGACCTCACAGTTTCTCACCAACTTATTACAGTACACAACGCTGTATCTCGCTAAATGACATCGTTCTTTAAGGTTTCACGATACTTGCATGCGCTTTACCGAGAATGTCACAACATAGCAGTTTCGCACTTGTAACGGTACAACATGCAGTATTTGGCTTGTTCATGCCGTTTTGTGTGCTTTCACAACATTTTACCTATCGCAGTTTCGTACTCGCAATAAAACAACACTATCTCGTTAGATGACGTCGTTTTTGGTGGTTTCACGACGCTACCTAGCTTAAACTAACATAACTCAACCTAACATAACCTTCGCACTTCTATCGTTAGAAAACGTTTTACTCGCTACTTTACATTGCTTTCTACAACATTACGACGGTTTCAAGCGCTTTCACATTAGATATCGCAGTTCCCAACTTGTAAAGGTGAAAAACACTGCATCTCACTAAGTGACATTGTTTATTGCGGTTTTACGACGGTTCATACCTTAACCTAACGTAACCTAACCTAACCTAACCCAACCTAACCTTACATAACCTTACCTAACCTAACCTAACCAAACCTAACCTAACGTAACCTAACCTAACCTAACCTAACCTAACCCAACCTAACCCCACCCAACCCAACCTAAACTAACCTAAGCAAACCTAACCTAACCTAACCAAACCTAACCTAACCTAACTTAACCTAACCTAACCTAACCTGACGACGGTTGCAAGCGCTCTCACATTAGATATCGCAGTTCCCCACATTTAATGGTGAAAAACACTGCATCTCACTAATTGACATTGTTTAATGCGGTTTTACGACGGTTGATATGTCAACCTAACCTAACATTCGCACTTGTATCTAAAGACGCTCAATTACACTGTTTCGTTCACAATTACGATATTTGCTTGACCTCACAGTTTCTCACCAACTTATTACAGTACAGAACGCTGTAACTCGCTAAAGGACATCGTTCTTTAAGGTTTCACGATACTTGCATGCGCTTTACCGAGAATGTCACAACATAGCAGTTTCGCACTTGTAACGGTACAACACGCAGTATTTGGCTTGTTCATGCCGTTTTGTGTGCTTTCACAACATTTTACCTATCGCATTTTCGTACTCGCAATAAAACAACACTATCTCGTTAAATGACGTCGTTTTTGGTGGTTTCACGACGCTACCTAGCTTAAACTAACATAACTCAACCTAACATAACCTTCGCACTTCTATCGTTAGAAAACGTTTTACTCGCTACTTTACAATGCTTTCTACAACATTACGACGGTTTCAAGCGCTTTCACATTAGATATCGCAGTTCTCAACTTGTAAAGGTGAAAAACACTGCATCTCACTAAGTGACATTGTTTAATGCGGATTTAGCGCGGTTCATATCTTAACCTAACCTAACCTAACCTAACCCAACCTAACCTAACATAACCTAACCTAACCTAACCTAACCTAACCTAACCAAACCTAACCTAACGTAACCTAACGTAACCTAACCTAACCTAACCTAACCTAACGACGTTTGCAAGCGCTTTCACATTAGATATCGCAGTTCCCGACTTGTAATGGTGAAAAACACTGCATCTCACTAAGTGACATTGTTTAATGCGGTTTTACGACGGTTCATATCTTAACCTAACCTAACATTCGTACTTGTATTGAAAAACGCTCTATTACACTGTTTCGTTCACAATTACGATATTTGCATAACCTCACAGTTTTTCACCAACTTATTGCAGTACAGAACGCTGTATCTCGCTAAATGACATTGTTCTTTAAGCTTTCACGATGCTTGCATGCGCTTTAACGAGAATATCACAATATAGCAGTTTCGCACTTGTAACGGTAGAACACGCAGTATTTGGCTTGTTCATGCCGTTTTGTGTGCTTTCACAACATTTCACCTATCGCAGTTTAATGCAATAAAACAACACTATCTCGTTAGATGACGTCGTTTTTGGTAGTTTCACGACGCTACCTAGCTTAAACTAACCTAACCTAAAATAACCTTCGCACTTCTATCGTTAGAAAACGTTTTACTCGCCACTTTACAATGTTTTCTACAAGATTACGACGGTTTCATGCGCTTTCACATTAGATATCGTAGTTCCCGACTTGTAATGTTGAAAACACTACATCTCACTAAGTGACATTGTTTAATGCGGTTTTACGATGGTTGATATGTCAACCTAACCTAACATTCGCACTTGTATCTAAAGACGCTCAATTACACTGTTTCGTTCACAATTACGATATTTGCTTGACCTCACAGTTTCTCACCAACTTATTACAGTACACAACGCTGTATCTCGCTAAATGACATCGTTCTTTAAGGTTTCACGATACTTGCATGCGCTTTACCGAGAATGTCACAACATAGCAGTTTCGCACTTGTAACGGTACAACATGCAGTATTTGGCTTGTTCATGCCGTTTTGTGTGCTTTCACAACATTTTACCTATCGCAGTTTCGTACTCGCAATAAAACAACACTATCTCGTTAGATGACGTCGTTTTTGGTGATTTCACGACGCTACCTAGCTTAAACTAACATAACTCAACCTAACATAACCTTCGCACTTCTATCGTTAGAAAACGTTTTACTCGCTACTTTACATTGCTTTCTACAACATTACGACGGTTTCAAGCGCTTTCACATTAGATATCGCAGTTCCCAACTTGTAAAGGTGAAAAACACTGCA
Organism: Rhipicephalus microplus; assembly: GCF_043290135.1. Classification (NCBI taxonomy): domain Eukaryota; kingdom Metazoa; phylum Arthropoda; class Arachnida; order Ixodida; family Ixodidae; genus Rhipicephalus; species Rhipicephalus microplus. The sequence continues at coordinate 45,830 of NW_027464675.1, forward strand.
TCTCACTAAGTGACATTGTTTATTGCGGTTTTACGACGGTTCATACCTTAACCTAACGTAACCTAACCTAACCTAACCTAACCCAACCTAACCTAACATAACCTAACCTAACCTAACCTAACCAAACCTAACCTAACGTAACCTAACCTAACCTAACCTAACCTAACCTAACCTAACGACGTTTGCAAGCGCTTTCACATTAGATATCGCTGTTCCCGACTTGTAATGGTGAAAAACACTGCATCTCACTAAGTGACATTGTTTAATGCGGTTTTACGACGGTTCATATCTTAACCTAACCTAACATTCGTACTTATATTGAAAAACGCTCTATTACACTGTTTCGTTCACAATTACGATATTTGCATAACCTCACAGTTTTTCACCAAATTATTGCAGTACAGAACGCTGTATCTCGCAAAATGACATTGTTCTTTAAGGTTTCACGATGCTTGCATGCGCTTTAACGAGAATATCACAATATAGCAGTTTCGCACTTGTAACGGTAGAACACGCAGTATTTGGCTTGTTCATGCCGTTTTGTGTGCATTCACAACATTTCACTTATCGCAGTTTAATACTCGCAATAAAACAACACTATCTCGTTAGATGACGTCGTTTTTGGTAGTTTCACGACGCTACCTAGCTTAAACTAACCTAACCTAACCTAACCTTCGCACTTCTATCGTTAGAAAACGTTTTACTCGCAACTTTACAATGTTTTCTACAAGATTACGACGGTTTCATGCGCTTTCACATTAGATATCGCAGTTCCCGACTTTTAATGGTGAAAAACACTGCATCTCACTAAGTGACATTGTTTAATGCGGTTTTACGACGGTTCATACCTTAACCTAACGTAACCTAACCTAACCTAACCTAACCTTACCTAACCTAACCTAACCTAAGCCAACCCAACCCAACCTAACCTAACGTAACCTAACCTAAACTAACCTAACCCAACCTAACCTAACCTAACCTAACCTAACCCAACCTAACCCAACCCAACCCAACCTAAACTAACCTAAGCTAACCTAACCTAACCTAACCAAACCTAACCTAACCTAACTTAACCTAACCTAACGTAACCTAACCTAACCTAACCTATTCTAACGTAACCTAACCTTACCTGACCTAACCTAACCTAACGTAACCTAACCTAACCTAACCCAACCTAACCCAACCCAACCCAACCCAACAACACCCAACCCAACCTAACCTAACCTAACCTAACCTTACCTAACCTAACCAAATTATCCTTACCTAACCTAACCTAACCTAACGTAACCTAACCTAACCTAACCTAACGTAACCTAACCTAACCTAACGTAACCTAACCTAACCTAACCTAACCCAACCTAACCTAACCTAACCTAACCTAACCCAACTCAACCCAACCTAACCTAATCTAACCTAACCTAACCTAACCTAACCAAACCTAACCTAACCTAACCTAACCTAACCTAACGACGGTTGCAAGCGCTTTCACATTAGATATCGCAGTTCGCCACATTTAATGGTGAAAAACACTGCATCTCACTAATTGACATTGTTTAATGCGGTTCATATCTTAACCTAACCTAACATTCGCACTTGTATCTAAAAACGCTCTATTACACTGTTTTGTTCACAATTACGATATTTGCATAACCTCCCAGTTTTTCACCAACTTATTGCAGTACAGAACGCTGTATCTCGCTAAATGACATTGTTCTTTAAGGTTTCACGATACTTGCATGCGCTTTAACGAGAATATCACAATAAAGCAGTTTCGCACTTGTAACGGCACAAGACGCAGTATCTGGCTAGTTCATGCCATTTTGTGTGCTTTCCCAGTATTTCACCTATCGCAGTTTCGTACTCGCAATAAAACAACACTATCTCGTTAGATGACGTCGTTTTTGGTAGTTTCACGACGCTACCTAGCTTAAACTAACCTAACCTAACCTAACCTTCGCACTTCTATCGTTAGAAAACGTTTTACTCGCCACTTTACAATGTTTTCTACAAGATTACGACGGTTTCTTGCGCTTTCACATTAGATATCGTAGTTCCCGACTTGTAATGTTGAAAAACACTGCATCTCACTAAGTGACATTGTTTAATGCGGATTTAGCGCGGTTCATATCTTAACCTAACCTAACCTAACCTAACCCAACCTAACCTAACATAACCTAACCTAACCTAACCTAACCTAACCTAACCAAACCTAACCTAACGTAACCTAACGTAACCTAACCTAACCTAACCTAACCTAACGACGTTTGCAAGCGCTTTCACATTAGATATCGCAGTTCCCGACTTGTAATGGTGAAAAACACTGCATCTCACTAAGTGACATTGTTTAATGCGGTTTTACGACGGTTCATATCTTAACCTAACCTAACATTCGTACTTGTATTGAAAAACGCTCTATTACACTGTTTCGTTCACAATTACGATATTTGCATAACCTCACAGTTTTTCACCAACTTATTGCAGTACAGAACGCTGTATCTCGCTAAATGACATTGTTCTTTAAGCTTTCACGATGCTTGCATGCGCTTTAACGAGAATATCACAATATAGCAGTTTCGCACTTGTAACGGTAGAACACGCAGTATTTGGCTTGTTCATGCCGTTTTGTGTGCTTTCACAACATTTCACCTATCGCAGTTTAATGCAATAAAACAACACTATCTCGTTAGATGACGTCGTTTTTGGTAGTTTCACGACGCTACCTAGCTTAAACTAACCTAACCTAAAATAACCTTCGCACTTCTATCGTTAGAAAACGTTTTACTCGCCACTTTACAATGTTTTCTACAAGATTACGACGGTTTCATGCGCTTTCACATTAGATATCGTAGTTCCCGACTTGTAATGTTGAAAACACTACATCTCACTAAGTGACATTGTTTAATGCGGTTTTACGATGGTTGATATGTCAACCTAACCTAACATTCGCACTTGTATCTAAAGACGCTCAATTACACTGTTTCGTTCACAATTACGATATTTGCTTGACCTCACAGTTTCTCACCAACTTATTACAGTACACAACGCTGTATCTCGCTAAATGACATCGTTCTTTAAGGTTTCACGATACTTGCATGCGCTTTACCGAGAATGTCACAACATAGCAGTTTCGCACTTGTAACGGTACAACATGCAGTATTTGGCTTGTTCATGCCGTTTTGTGTGCTTTCACAACATTTTACCTATCGCAGTTTCGTACTCGCAATAAAACAACACTATCTCGTTAGATGACGTCGTTTTTGGTGATTTCACGACGCTACCTAGCTTAAACTAACATAACTCAACCTAACATAACCTTCGCACTTCTATCGTTAGAAAACGTTTTACTCGCTACTTTACATTGCTTTCTACAACATTACGACGGTTTCAAGCGCTTTCACATTAGATATCGCAGTTCCCAACTTGTAAAGGTGAAAAACACTGCATCTCACTAAGTGACATTGTTTATTGCGGTTTTACGACGGTTCATACCTTAACCTAACGTAACCTAACCTAACCTAACCTAACCCAACCTAACCTAACATAACCTAACCTAACCTAACCTAACCAAACCTAACCTAACGTAACCTAACCTAACCTAACCTAACCTAACCTAACCTAACCTAACGACGTTTGCAAGCGCTTTCACATTAGATATCGCTGTTCCCGACTTGTAATGGTGAAAAACACTGCATCTCACTAAGTGACATTGTTTAATGCGGTTTTACGACGGTTCATATCTTAACCTAACCTAACATTCGTACTTATATTGAAAAACGCTCTATTACACTGTTTCGTTCACAATTACGATATTTGCATAACCTCACAGTTTTTCACCAAATTATTGCAGTACAGAACGCTGTATCTCGCAAAATGACATTGTTCTTTAAGGTTTCACGATGCTTGCATGCGCTTTAACGAGAATATCACAATATAGCAGTTTCGCACTTGTAACGGTAGAACACGCAGTATTTGGCTTGTTCATGCCGTTTTGTGTGCATTCACAACATTTCACTTATCGCAGTTTAATACTCGCAATAAAACAACACTATCTCGTTAGATGACGTCGTTTTTGGTAGTTTCACGACGCTACCTAGCTTAAACTAACCTAACCTAACCTAACCTTCGCACTTCTATCGTTAGAAAACGTTTTACTCGCAACTTTACAATGTTTTCTACAAGATTACGACGGTTTCATGCGCTTTCACATTAGATATCGCAGTTCCCGACTTTTAATGGTGAAAAACACTGCATCTCACTAAGTGACATTGTTTAATGCGGTTTTACGACGGTTCATACCTTAACCTAACGTAACCTAACCTAACCTAACCTAACCTTACCTAACCTAACCTAACCTAAGCCAACCCAACCCAACCTAACCTAACGTAACCTAACCTAAACTAACCTAACCCAACCTAACCTAACCTAACCTAACCTAACCCAACCTAACCCAACCCAACCCAACCTAAACTAACCTAAGCTAACCTAACCTAACCTAACCAAACCTAACCTAACCTAACTTAACCTAACCTAACGTAACCTAACCTAACCTAACCTATTCTAACGTAACCTAACCTTACCTGACCTAACCTAACCTAACGTAACCTAACCTAACCTAACCCAACCTAACCCAACCCAACCCAACCCAACAACACCCAACCCAACCTAACCTAACCTAACCTAACCTTACCTAACCTAACCAAATTATCCTTACCTAACCTAACCTAACCTAACGTAACCTAACCTAACCTAACCTAACGTAACCTAACCTAACCTAACGTAACCTAACCTAACCTAACCTAACCCAACCTAACCTAACCTAACCTAACCTAACCCAACTCAACCCAACCTAACCTAATCTAACCTAACCTAACCTAACCTAACCAAACCTAACCTAACCTAACCTAACCTAACCTAACGACGGTTGCAAGCGCTTTCACATTAGATATCGCAGTTCGCCACATTTAATGGTGAAAAACACTGCATCTCACTAATTGACATTGTTTAATGCGGTTCATATCTTAACCTAACCTAACATTCGCACTTGTATCTAAAAACGCTCTATTACACTGTTTTGTTCACAATTACGATATTTGCATAACCTCCCAGTTTTTCACCAACTTATTGCAGTACAGAACGCTGTATCTCGCTAAATGACATTGTTCTTTAAGGTTTCACGATACTTGCATGCGCTTTAACGAGAATATCACAATAAAGCAGTTTCGCACTTGTAACGGCACAAGACGCAGTATCTGGCTAGTTCATGCCATTTTGTGTGCTTTCCCAGTATTTCACCTATCGCAGTTTCGTACTCGCAATAAAACAACACTATCTCGTTAGATGACGTCGTTTTTGGTAGTTTCACGACGCTACCTAGCTTAAACTAACCTAACCTAACCTAACCTTCGCACTTCTATCGTTAGAAAACGTTTTACTCGCCACTTTACAATGTTTTCTACAAGATTACGACGGTTTCTTGCGCTTTCACATTAGATATCGTAGTTCCCGACTTGTAATGTTGAAAAACACTACATCTCACTAAGTGACATTGTTTAATGCGGTTTTACGACGGTTGATTTGTCAACCTAACCTAACATTCGCACTTGTATCTAAAGACGCTCAATTACACTGTTTCGTTCACAATTACGATATTTGCTTGACCTCACAGTTTCTCACCAACTTATTACAGTACACAACGCTGTATCGCGCTAAATGACATCGTTCTTTGAGGTTTCACGATACTTGCATGCGCTTTACCGAGAATGTCACAACATAGCAGTTTCGCACTTGTAACGGTACAACACGCAGTATTTGGCTTGTTCATGCCGTTTTGTGTGCTTTCACAACATTTTACCTATCACAGTTTTGTACTCGCAATAAAAACAACATATCTCGTTAGATGACGTCGTTTTTGGTGGTTTCACGACGCTACCTAGCTCAAACTAACATAACTCAACCTAACATAACCTTCGCACTTCTATCGTTAGAAAACGTTTTACTCGCTACTTTACATTGCTTTCTACAACATTACGACGGTTTCAAGCGCTTTCACATTAGATATCGCAGTTCCCAACTTGTAAAGGTGAAAAACACTGCATCTCACTAAGTGACATTGTTTATTGCGGTTTTACGACGGTTCATACCTTAACCTAACGTAACCTAACCTAACCTAACCCAACCTAACCTTACATAACCTTACCTAACCTAACCTAACCAAACCTAACCTAACGTAACCTAACCTAACCTAACCTAACCTAACCCAACCTAACCCCACCCAACCCAACCTAAACTAACCTAAGCAAACCTAACCTAACCTAACCAAACCTAACCTAACCTAACTTAACCTAACCTAACCTAACCTAACGACGGTTGCAAGCGCTCTCACATTAGATATCGCAGTTCCCCACATTTAATGGTGAAAAACACTGCATCTCACTAATTGACATTGTTTAATGCGGTTTTACGACGGTTGATATGTCAACCTAACCTAACATTCGCACTTGTATCTGAAGACGCTCAATTACACTGTTTCGTTCACAATTACGATATTTGCTTGACCTCACAGTTTCTCACCCACTTATTACAGTACAGAACGCTGTATCTCGCTAAAGGACATCGTTCTTTAAGGTTTCACGATACTTGCATGCGCTTTACCGAGAATGTCACAACATAGCAGTTTCGCACTTGTAACGGTACAACACGCAGTATTTGGCTTGTTCATGCCGTTTTGTGTGCTTTCACAACATTTTACCTATCGCATTTTCGTACTCGCAATAAAACAACACTATCTCGTTAAATGACGTCGTTTTTGGTGGTTTCACGACGCTACCTAGCTTAAACTAACATAACTCAACCTAACATAACCTTCGCACTTCTATCGTTAGAAAACGTTTTACTCGCTACTTTACAATGCTTTCTACAACATTACGACGGTTTCAAGCGCTTTCACATTAGATATCGCAGTTCTCAACTTGTAAAGGTGAAAAACACTGCATCTCACTAAGTGACATTGTTTAATGCGGTTTTAGCGCGGTTCATATCTTAACCTAACCTAACCTAACCTAACCCAACCTAACCTAACATAACCTAACCTAACCTAACCTAACCTAACCTAACCTAACCAAACCTAACCTAACGTAACCTAACGTAACCTAACCTAACCTAACCTAACCTAACGACGTTTGCAAGCGCTTTCACATTAGATATCGCAGTTCCCGACTTGTAATGGTGAAAAACACTGCATCTCACTAAGTGACATTGTTTAATGCGGTTTTACGACGGTTCATATCTTAACCTAACCTAACATTCGTACTTGTATTGAAAAACGCTCTATTACACTGTTTCGTTCACAATTACGATATTTGCATAACCTCACAGTTTTTCACCAACTTATTGCAGTACAGAACGCTGTATCTCGCTAAATGACATTGTTCTTTAAGGTCTCACGATGCTTGCATGCGCTTTAACGAGAATATCACAATATAGCAGTTTCGCACTTGTAACGGTAGAACACGCAGTATTTGGCTTGTTCATGCCGTTTTGTGTGCTTTCACAACATTTCACCTATCGCAGTTTAATGCAATAAAACAACACTATCTCGTTACATGACGTCGTTTTTGGTAGTTTCACGACGCTACCTAGCTTAAACTAACCTAACCTAACCTAACCTTCGCACTTCTATCGTTAGAAAACGTTTTACTCGCCACTTTACAATGTTTTCTACAAGATTACGACGGTTTCATGCGCTTTCACATTAGATATCGTAGTTCCCGACTTGTAATGTTGAAAAACACTACATCTCACTAAGTGACATTGTTTAATGCGGTTTTACGACGGTTGATTTGTCAACCTAACCTAACATTCGCACTTGTATCTAAAGACGCTCAATTACACTGTTTCGTTCACAATTACGATATTTGCTTGACCTCACAGTTTCTCACCAACTTATTACAGTACACAACGCTGTATCTCGCTAAATGACATCGTTCTTTAAGGTTTCACGATACTTGCATGCGCTTTACCGAGAATGTCACAACATAGCAGTTTCGCACTTGTAACGGTACAACACGCAGTATTTGGCTTGTTCATGCCGTTTTGTGTGCTTTCACAACATTTTACCTATCACAGTTTTGTACTTGCAATAAAACAACACTATCTCGTTAGATGACGTCGTTTTTGGTGGTTTCACGACGCTACCTAGCTTAAACTAACATAACTCAACCTAACATAACCTTCGCACTTCTATCGTTAGAAAACGTTTTACTCGCTACTTTACATTGCTTTCTACAACATTACGACGGTTTCAAGCGCTTTCACATTAGATATCGCAGTTCCCAACTTGTAAAGGTGAAAAACACTGCATCTCACTAAGTGACATTGTTTATTGCGGTTTTACGACGGTTCATACCTTAACCTAACGTAACCTAACCTAACCCAACCTAACCTAACATAACCTAACCTAACCTAACCTAACCTAACCAAACCTAACCTAACGTAACCTAACGTAACCTAACCTAACCTAACCTAACCTAACGACGTTTGCAAGCGCTTTCACATTAGATATCGCAGTTCCCGACTTGTAATGGTGAAAAACACTGCATCTCACTAAGTGACATTGTTTAATGCGGTTTTACGACGGTTCATATCTTAACCTAACCTAACATTCGTACTTGTATTGAAAAACGCTCTATTACACTGTTTCGTTCACAATTACGATATTTGCATAACCTCACAGTTTTTCACCAACTTATTGCAGTACAGAACGCTGTATCTCGCTAAATGACATTGTTCTTTGGGGTTTCACGATGCTTGCATGCGCTTTAACGAGAATATCACAATATAGCAGTTTCGCACTTGTAACGGTAGAACACGCAGTATTTGGCTTGTTCATGCCGTTTTGTGTGCTTTCACAACATTTCACCTATCGCAGTTTAATGCAATAAAACAACACTATCTCGTTACATGACGTCGTTTTTGGAAGTTTCACGACGCTACCTAGCTTAAACTAACCTAACCTAACCTAACCTTCGCACTTCTATCGTTAGAAAACGTTTTATACGCTACTTTACAATGTTTTCTACAAGATTACGACGGTTTCATGCGCTTTCACATTAGATATCGCAGTTCCCGACTTGTAATGGTGAAAAACACAGCATCTCACTAAGTGACATCGTTGAATGCGGTTTTAGCGCGGTTCATATCTTAACCTAACCTAACCTTACCTAACCCAACCTAACCTAACCTAACCTAACCTAACCTAACCAAACCCAACCTAACCTGACTTAACCCAACCCAACCTAACCTAATCTAACCTAACCTAACCTAACCTAACCAAACCTAACCTAACCTAACCTAACCTAACCTAACGACAGTTGCAAGCGCTTTCACATTAGATATCGCAGTTCCCGACTTTTAATAGTGAAAAACACTGCATCTCACTAATTGACATTGTTTAATGCGGTTTTACGACGGTTGATATCTCAACCTAACCTAACATTCGCACTTGTATCTAAATACGCTCAATTACACTGTTTCGTTCACAATTACGATATTTCCTTGACCTCACAGTTTCTCACCAACTTATTACAGTTCAGAACGCTGTATCTCGCTAAATGACATCGTTCTTTAAGGTTTCACGATGCTTGCATGCGCTTTAACGAGAATATCACAATATAGCAGTTTCGCACTTGTAACGGTAGAACACGCAGTATTTGGCTTGTTCATTCCGTTTTGTGTGCTTTCACAACATTTCACCTATCGCAGTTTAATACTCGCAATAAAACAACACTGTCTCGTTAGATGACGTCGTTTTTGGTACTTTCACGACGCTACCTAGCTTAAACTAACATAACTCAACCTAACATAACCTTCGCACTTCTATCGTTAGAAAACGTTTTACTCGCTACTTTACATTGCTTTCTACAACATTACGACGGTTTCAAGCGCTTTCACATTAGATATCGCAGTTCCCAACTTGTAAAGGTGAAAAACACTGCATCTCACTAAGTGACATTGTTTATTGCGGTTTTACGACGGTTCATACCTTAACCTAACGTAACCTAACCTAACCCAACCTAACCTAACATAACCTAACCTAACCTAACCTAACCTAACCAAACCTAACCTAACGTAACCTAACGTAACCTAACCTAACCTAACCTAACCTAACGACGTTTGCAAGCGCTTTCACATTAGATATCGCAGTTCCCGACTTGTAATGGTGAAAAACACTGCATCTCACTAAGTGACATTGTTTAATGCGGTTTTACGACGGTTCATATCTTAACCTAACCTAACATTCGTACTTGTATTGAAAAACGCTCTATTACACTGTTTCGTTCACAATTACGATATTTGCATAACCTCACAGTTTTTCACCAACTTATTGCAGTACAGAACGCTGTATCTCGCTAAATGACATTGTTCTTTGGGGTTTCACGATGCTTGCATGCGCTTTAACGAGAATATCACAATATAGCAGTTTCGCACTTGTAACGGTAGAACACGCAGTATTTGGCTTGTTCATGCCGTTTTGTGTGCTTTCACAACATTTCACCTATCGCAGTTTAATGCAATAAAACAACACTATCTCGTTACATGACGTCGTTTTTGGAAGTTTCACGACGCTACCTAGCTTAAACTAACCTAACCTAACCTAACCTTCGCACTTCTATCGTTAGAAAACGTTTTATACGCTACTTTACAATGTTTTCTACAACATTACGACGGTTTCAAGCGCTTTCACATTAGATATCGCAGTTCCCAACTTGTAAAGGTGAAAAACACTGGATCTCACTAAGTGACATTGTTTATTACGGTTTTACGACGGTTCATACCTTAACCTAACGTAACCTAACCCAACTCAACCCAACCTAACCTAATCTAACCTAACCTAACCTAACCTAACCAAACCTAACCTAACCTAACCTAACCTAACCTAACCTAACGACGGTTGCAAGCGCTTTCACATTAGATATCGCAGTTCCCCACATTTAATGGTGAAAAACACTGCATCTCACTAATTGACATTGTTTATTGCGGTTCATATCTTAACCTAACCTAACATTCGCACTTGTATCTAAAAACGCTCTATTACACTGTTTTGTTCACAATTACGATATTTGCATAACCTCCCAGTTTTTCACCAACTTATTGCAGTACAGAACGCTGTATCTCGCTAAATGACATCGTTCTTTAAGGTTTCACGATACTTGCATGCGCTTTAACGAGAATATCACAATAAAGCAGTTTCGCACTTGTAACGGCACAAGACGCAGTATCTGGCTAGTTCATGCCATTTTGTGTGCTTTCCCAGTATTTCACGTATCGCAGTTTCGTACTCGCAATAAAACAACACTATCTCGTTAGATGACGTCGTTTTTGGTAGTTTCACGACGCTACCTAGCTTAAACTAACCTAACCTAACCTAACCTTCGCACTTCTATCGTTAGAAAACGTTTTACTCGCCACTTTACAATGTTTTCTACAAGATTACGACGGTTTCATGCGCTTTCACATTAGATATCGTAGTTCCCGACTTGTAATGTTGAAAAACACTACATCTCACTAAGTGACATTGTTTAATGCGGTTTTACGACGGTTGATTTGTCAACCTAACCTAACATTCGCACTTGTATCCAAAGACGCTCAATTACACTGTTTCGTTCACAATTACGATATTTGCTTGACCTCACAGTTTCTCACCAACTTATTACAGTACACAACGCTGTATCTCGCTAAATGACATCGTTCTTTAAGGTTTCACGATACTTGCATGCGCTTTACCGAGAATGTCACAACATAGCAGTTTCGCACTTGTAACGGTACAACACGCAGTATTTGGCTTGTTCATGCCGTTTTGTGTGCTTTCACAACATTTTACCTATCACAGTTTTGTACTCGATATAAAACAACACTATCTCGTTAGATGACGTCGTTTTTGGTGGTTTCACGACGCTACCTAGCTTAAACTAACATAACTCAACCTAACATAACCTTCGCACTTCTATCGTTAGAAAACGTTTTACTCGCTACTTTACATTGCTTTCTACAACATTACGACGGTTTCAAGCGCTTTCACATTAGATATCGCAGTTCCCAACTTGTAAAGGTGAAAAACACTGCATCTCACTAAGTGACATTGTTTATTGCGGTTTTACGACGGTTCATACCTTAACCTAACGTAACCTAACCTAACCTAACCCAACCTAACCTTACATAACCTTACCTAACCTAACCTAACCAAACCTAACCTAACGTAACCTAACCTAACCTAACCTAACCCAACCTAACCCCACCCAACCCAACCTAAACTAACCTAAGCAAACCTAACCTAACCCAACCAAACCTAACCTAACCTAACTTAACCTAACCTAACCTAACCTAACGACGGTTGCAAGCGCTCTCACATTAGATATCGCAGTTCCCCACATTTAATGGTGAAAAACACTGCATCTCACTAATTGACATTGTTTAATGCGGTTTTACGACGGTTGATATGTCAACCTAACCTAACATTCGCACTTGTATCTAAAGACGCTCAATTACACTGTTTCGTTCACAATTACGATATTTGCTTGACCTCACAGTTTCTCACCAACTTATTACAGTACAGAACGCTGTATCTCGCTAAAGGACATCGTTCTTTAAGGTTTCACGATACTTGCATGCGCTTTACCGAGAATGTCACAACATAGCAGTTTCGCACTTGTAACGGTAGAACACGCAGTATTTGGCTTGTTCATGCCGTTTTGTGTGCTTTCACAACATTTCACCTATCGCAGTTTAATGCAATAAAACAACACTATCTCGTTACATGACGTCGTTTTTGGTAGTTTCACGACGCTACCTAGCTTAAACTAACCTAACCTAACCTAACCTTCGCACTTCTATCGTTAGAAAACGTTTTACTCGCCACTTTACAATGTTTTCTACAAGATTACGACGGTTTCATGCGCTTTCACATTAGATATCGTAGTTCCCGACTTGTAATGTTGAAAAACACTACATCTCACTAAGTGACATTGTTTAATGCGGTTTTACGACGGTTGATTTGTCAACCTAACCTAACATTCGCACTTGTATCTAAAGACGCTCAATTACACTGTTTCGTTCACAATTACGATATTTGCTTGACCTCACAGTTTCTCACCAACTTATTACAGTACACAACGCTGTATCTCGCTAAATGACATCGTTCTTTAAGGTTTCACGATACTTGCATGCGCTTTACCGAGAATGTCACAACATAGCAGTTTCGCACTTGTAACGGTACAACATGCAGTATTTGGCTTGTTCATGCCGTTTTGTGTGCTTTCACAACATTTTACCTATCGCAGTTTCGTACTCGCAATAAAACAACACTATCTCGTTAGATGACGTCGTTTTTGGTGGTTTCACGACGCTACCTAGCTTAAACTAACATAACTCAACCTAACATAACCTTCGCACTTCTATCGTTAGAAAACGTTTTACTCGCTACTTTACATTGCTTTCTACAACATTACGACGGTTTCACGCGCTTTCACATTAGATATCGCAGTTCCCAACTTGTAAAAGTGAAAAACACTGCATCTCACTAAGTGACATTGTTTATTGCGGTTTTACGACGGTTCATACCTTAACCTAACGTAACCTAACCTAACCTAACCCAACCTAACCTTACATAACCTTACCTAACCTAACCTAACCAAACCTAACCTAACGTAACCTAACCTAACCTAACCTAACCTAACCCAACCTAACCCCACCCAACCCAACCTAAACTAACCTAAGCAAACCTAACCTAACCTAACCAAACCTAACCTAACCTAACTTAACCTAACCTAACCTAACCTGACGACGGTTGCAAGCGCTCTCACATTAGATATCGCAGTTCCCCACATTTAATGATGAAAAACACTGCATCTCACTAATTGACATTGTTTAATGCGGTTTTACGACGGTTGATATGTCAACCTAACCTAACATTCGCACTTGTATCTAAAGACGCTCAATTACACTGTTTCGTTCACAATTACGATATTTGCTTGACCTCACAGTTTCTCACCAACTTATTACAGTACAGAACGCTGTATCTCGCTAAAGGACATCGTTCTTTAAGGTTTCACGATACTTGCATGCGCTTTACCGAGAATGTCACAACATAGCAGTTTCGCACTTGTAACGGTACAACACGCAGTATTTGGCTTGTTCATGCCGTTTTGTGTGCTTTCACAACATTTTACCTATCGCATTTTCGTACTCGCAATAAAACAACACTATCTCGTTAAATGACGTCGTTTTTGGTGGTTTCACGACGCTACCTAGCTTAAACTAACATAACTCAACCTAACATAACCTTCGCACTTCTATCGTTAGAAAACGTTTTACTCGCTACTTTACAATGCTTTCTACAACATTACGACGGTTTCAAGCGCTTTCACATTAGATATCGCAGTTCTCAACTTGTAAAGGTGAAAAACACTGCATCTCACTAAGTGACATTGTTTAATGCGGTTTTAGCGCGGTTCATATCTTAACCTAACCTAACCTAACCTAACCCAACCTAACCTAACATAACCTAACCTAACCTAACCTAACCTAACCTAACCTAACCAAACCTAACCTAACGTAACCTAACGTAACCTAACCTAACCTAACCTAACCTAACGACGTTTGCAAGCGCTTTCACATTAGATATCGCAGTTCCCGACTTGTAATGGTGAAAAACACTGCATCTCACTAAGTGACATTGTTTAATGCGGTTTTACGACGGTTCATATCTTAACCTAACCTAACATTCGTACTTGTATTGAAAAACGCTCTATTACACTGTTTCGTTCACAATTACGATATTTGCATAACCTCACAGTTTTTCACCAACTTATTGCAGTACAGAACGCTGTATCTTGCTAAATGACATTGTTCTTTAAGGTTTCACGATGCTTGCATGCGCTTTAACGAGAATATCACAATATAGCAGTTTCGCACTTGTAACGGTAGAACACGCAGTATTTGGCTTGTTCATGCCGTTTTGTGTGCTTTCACAACATTTCACCTATCGCAGTTTAATGCAATAAAACAACACTATCTCGTTACATGACGTCGTTTTTGGTAGTTTCACGACGCTACCTAGCTTAAACTAACCTAATCTAACCTAACCTTCGCACTTCTATCGTTAGAAAACGTTTTACTCGCCACTTTACAATGTTTTCTACAAGATTACGACGGTTTCATGCGCTTTCACATTAGATATCGTAGTTCCCGACTTGTAATGTTGAAAAACACTACATCTCACTAAGTGACATTGTTTAATGCGGTTTTACGACGGTTGATTTGTCAACCTAACCTAACATTCGCACTTGTATCTAAAGACGCTCAATTACACTGTTTCGTTCACAATTACGATATTTGCTTGACCTCACAGTTTCTCACCAACTTATTACAGTACACAACGCTGTATCTCGCTAAATGACATCGTTCTTTAAGGTTTCACGATACTTGCATGCGCTTTACCGAGAATGTCACAACATAGCAGTTTCGCACTTGTAACGGTACAACATGCAGTATTTGGCTTGTTCATGCCGTTTTGTGTGCTTTCACAACATTTTACCTATCGCAGTTTCGTACTCGCAATAAAACAACACTATCTCGTTAGATGACGTCGTTTCTGGTGGTTTCACGACGCTACCTAGCTTAAACTAACATAACTCAACCTAACATAACCTTCGCACTTCTATCGTTAGAAAACGTTTTACTCGCTACTTTACATTGCTTTCTACAACATTACGACGGTTTCAAGCGCTTTCACATTAGATATCGCAGTTCCCAACTTGTAAAGGTGAAAAACACTGCATCTCACTAAGTGACATTGTTTATTGCGGTTTTACGACGGTTCATACCTTAACCTAACGTAACCTAACCTAACCTAACCTAACCCAACCTAACCTAACATAACCTAACCTAACCTAACCTAACCAAACCTAACCTAACGTAACCTAACCTAACCTAACCTAACCTAACCTAACCTAACCTAACGACGTTTGCAAGCGCTTTCACATTAGATAACGCTGTTCCCGACTTGTAATGGTGAAAAACACTGCATCTCACTAAGTGACATTGTTTAATGCGGTTTTACGACGGTTCATATCTTGACCTAACCTAACATTCGTACTTATATTGAAAAACGCTCTATTACACTGTTTCCTTCACAATTACGATATTTGCATAACCTCACAGTTTTTCACCAACTTATTGCAGTACAGAACGCTGTATCTCGCTAAATGACATTGTTCTTTAAGGTTTCACGATGCTTGCATGCGCTTTAACGAGAATATCACAATATAGCAGTTTCGCACTTGTAACGGTAGAACACGCAGTATTTGGCTTGTTCATGCCGTTTTGTGTGCATTCACAACATTTCACCTATCGCAGTTTAATACTCGCATTAAAACAACACTATCTCGTTAGATGACGTCGTTTTTGGTAGTTTCACGACGCTACCTAGCTTAAACTAACCTAACCTAACCTAACCTTCGCACTTCTATTGTTAGAAAACGTTTTACTCGCAACTTTACAATGTTTTCTACAAGATTACGACGGTTTCATGCGCTTTCACATTAGATATCGCAATTCCCGACTTTTAATGGTGAAAAACACTGCATCTCACTAAGTGACATTGTTTAATGCGGTTTTACGACGGTTCATATTTTAACCTAACTTAACATTCGTACTTGTATTGAAAAACGCTCTATTACACTGTTTCGTTCAATTTTACGATATTTGCATAACCTCACAGTTTTTCACCAACTTATTGCAGTACAGAACGCTGTATCTCGCTAAATGACATCGTTCTTAAAGGTTTCACGATGCTTGCATGCACTTTAACGAGAATATCATATTATAGCAGTTTCGCACTTGTAACGGTACAACACGCAGTATCTGGCTTGTTCAAGCCGTTTTGTGTACTTTCACAACATTTCACCTATTGCAGTTTCGTACATGCAAGAAAACAACACTATCTCGTTAGATGACGTCCTTTTTGGTGGTCTCACGACGCTACATAGCTTAAACTAACATAACTCAAGCTAACCTTCGCACTTCTATCGTTAGAAAACGTTTTACTCGCAACTTTACAATGTTTTCTACAAGATTACGATGGTTTCAAGCGCTTTCACATTAGATATCGTAGTTCCCGACTTGTAAAGGTGAAAAACACTGCATCTCACTAAGTGACATTGTTTAATGCGGTTTTAGCGCGGTTCATATCTTAACCTAACCTAACCTAACCTAACCCAACCTAACCTAACATAACCTAACCTAACCTAACCTAACCTAACCTAACCTAACCTAACCTAACCAAACCTAACCTAACGTAACCTAACGTAACCTAACCTAACCTAACCTAACCTAACCTAACGACGTTTGCAAGCGCTTTCACATTAGATATCGCAGTTCCCGACTTGTAATGGTGAAAAACACTGCATCTCACTAAGTGACATTGTTTAATGCGGTTTTACGACGGTTCATATCTTAACCTAACCTAACATTCGTACTTGTATTGAAAAACGCTCTATTACACTGTTTCGTTCACAATTACGATATTTGCATAACCTCACAGTTTTTCACCAACTTATTGCAGTACAGAACGCTGTATCTCGCTAAATGACATTGTTCTTTAAGGTTTCACGATGCTTGCATGCGCTTTAACGAGAATATCACAATATAGCAGTTTCGCACTTGTAACGGTAGAACACGCAGTATTTGGCTTGTTCATGCCGTTTTGTGTGCTTTCACAACATTTCACCTATCGCAGTTTAATGCAATAAAACAACACTATCTCGTTACATGACGTCGTTTTTGGTAGTTTCACGACGCTACCTAGCTTAAACTAACCTAACCTAACCTAACCTTCGCACTTCTATCGTTAGAAAACGTTTTACTCGCCACTTTACAATGTTTTCTACAAGATTACGACGGTTTCATGCGCTTTCACATTAGATATCGTAGTTCCCGACTTGTAATGTTGAAAAACACTACATCTCACTAAGTGACATTGTTTAATGCGGTTTTACGACGGTTGATTTGTCAACCTAACCTAACATTCGCACTTGTATCTAAAGACGCTCAATTACACTGTTTCGTTCACAATTACGATATTTGCTTGACCTCACAGTTTCTCACCAACTTATTACAGTACACAACGCTGTATCTCGCTAAATGACATCGTTCTTTAAGGTTTCACGATACTTGCATGCGCTTTACCGAGAATGTCACAACATAGCAGTTTCGCACTTGTAACGGTACAACATGCAGTATTTGGCTTGTTCATGCCGTTTTGTGTGCTTTCACAACATTTTACCTATCGCAGTTTCGTACTCGCAATAAAACAACACTATCTCGTTAGATGACGTCGTTTTTGGTGGTTTCACGACGCTACCTAGCTTAAACTAACATAACTCAACCTAACATAACCTTCGCACTTCTATCGTTAGAAAACGTTTTACTCGCTACTTTACATTGCTTTCTACAACATTACGACGGTTTCACGCGCTTTCACATTAGATATCGCAGTTCCCAACTTGTAAAAGTGAAAAACACTGCATCTCACTAAGTGACATTGTTTATTGCGGTTTTACGACGGTTCATACCTTAACCTAACGTAACCTAACCTAACCTAACCCAACCTAACCTTACATAACCTTACCTAACCTAACCTAACCAAACCTAACCTAACGTAACCTAACCTAACCTAACCTAACCTAACCCAACCTAACCCCACCCAACCCAACCTAAACTAACCTAAGCAAACCTAACCTAACCTAACCAAACCTAACCTAACCTAACTTAACCTAACCTAACCTAACCTGACGACGGTTGCAAGCGCTCTCACATTAGATATCGCAGTTCCCCACATTTAATGATGAAAAACACTGCATCTCACTAATTGACATTGTTTAATGCGGTTTTACGACGGTTGATATGTCAACCTAACCTAACATTCGCACTTGTATCTAAAGACGCTCAATTACACTGTTTCGTTCACAATTACGATATTTGCTTGACCTCACAGTTTCTCACCAACTTATTACAGTACAGAACGCTGTATCTCGCTAAAGGACATCGTTCTTTAAGGTTTCACGATACTTGCATGCGCTTTACCGAGAATGTCACAACATAGCAGTTTCGCACTTGTAACGGTACAACACGCAGTATTTGGCTTGTTCATGCCGTTTTGTGTGCTTTCACAACATTTTACCTATCGCATTTTCGTACTCGCAATAAAACAACACTATCTCGTTAAATGACGTCGTTTTTGGTGGTTTCACGACGCTACCTAGCTTAAACTAACATAACTCAACCTAACATAACCTTCGCACTTCTATCGTTAGAAAACGTTTTACTCGCTACTTTACAATGCTTTCTACAACATTACGACGGTTTCAAGCGCTTTCACATTAGATATCGCAGTTCTCAACTTGTAAAGGTGAAAAACACTGCATCTCACTAAGTGACATTGTTTAATGCGGTTTTAGCGCGGTTCATATCTTAACCTAACCTAACCTAACCTAACCCAACCTAACCTAACATAACCTAACCTAACCTAACCTAACCTAACCTAACCTAACCAAACCTAACCTAACGTAACCTAACGTAACCTAACCTAACCTAACCTAACCTAACGACGTTTGCAAGCGCTTTCACATTAGATATCGCAGTTCCCGACTTGTAATGGTGAAAAACACTGCATCTCACTAAGTGACATTGTTTAATGCGGTTTTACGACGGTTCATATCTTAACCTAACCTAACATTCGTACTTGTATTGAAAAACGCTCTATTACACTGTTTCGTTCACAATTACGATATTTGCATAACCTCACAGTTTTTCACCAACTTATTGCAGTACAGAACGCTGTATCTTGCTAAATGACATTGTTCTTTAAGGTTTCACGATGCTTGCATGCGCTTTAACGAGAATATCACAATATAGCAGTTTCGCACTTGTAACGGTAGAACACGCAGTATTTGGCTTGTTCATGCCGTTTTGTGTGCTTTCACAACATTTCACCTATCGCAGTTTAATGCAATAAAACAACACTATCTCGTTACATGACGTCGTTTTTGGTAGTTTCACGACGCTACCTAGCTTAAACTAACCTAATCTAACCTAACCTTCGCACTTCTATCGTTAGAAAACGTTTTACTCGCCACTTTACAATGTTTTCTACAAGATTACGACGGTTTCATGCGCTTTCACATTAGATATCGTAGTTCCCGACTTGTAATGTTGAAAAACACTACATCTCACTAAGTGACATTGTTTAATGCGGTTTTACGACGGTTGATTTGTCAACCTAACCTAACATTCGCACTTGTATCTAAAGACGCTCAATTACACTGTTTCGTTCACAATTACGATATTTGCTTGACCTCACAGTTTCTCACCAACTTATTACAGTACACAACGCTGTATCTCGCTAAATGACATCGTTCTTTAAGGTTTCACGATACTTGCATGCGCTTTACCGAGAATGTCACAACATAGCAGTTTCGCACTTGTAACGGTACAACATGCAGTATTTGGCTTGTTCATGCCGTTTTGTGTGCTTTCACAACATTTTACCTATCGCAGTTTCGTACTCGCAATAAAACAACACTATCTCGTTAGATGACGTCGTTTCTGGTGGTTTCACGACGCTACCTAGCTTAAACTAACATAACTCAACCTAACATAACCTTCGCACTTCTATCGTTAGAAAACGTTTTACTCGCTACTTTACATTGCTTTCTACAACATTACGACGGTTTCAAGCGCTTTCACATTAGATATCGCAGTTCCCAACTTGTAAAGGTGAAAAACACTGCATCTCACTAAGTGACATTGTTTATTGCGGTTTTACGACGGTTCATACCTTAACCTAACGTAACCTAACCTAACCTAACCTAACCCAACCTAACCTAACATAACCTAACCTAACCTAACCTAACCAAACCTAACCTAACGTAACCTAACCTAACCTAACCTAACCTAACCTAACCTAACCTAACGACGTTTGCAAGCGCTTTCACATTAGATATCGCTGTTCCCGACTTGTAATGGTGAAAAACACTGCATCTCACTAAGTGACATTGTTTAATGCGGTTTTACGACGGTTCATATCTTGACCTAACCTAACATTCGTACTTATATTGAAAAACGCTCTATTACACTGTTTCCTTCACAATTACGATATTTGCATAACCTCACAGTTTTTCACCAACTTATTGCAGTACAGAACGCTGTATCTCGCTAAATGACATTGTTCTTTAAGGTTTCACGATGCTTGCATGCGCTTTAACGAGAATATCACAATATAGCAGTTTCGCACTTGTAACGGTAGAACACGCAGTATTTGGCTTGTTCATGCCGTTTTGTGTGCATTCACAACATTTCACCTATCGCAGTTTAATACTCGCAATAAAACAACACTATCTCGTTAGATGACGTCGTTTTTGGTAGTTTCACGACGCTACCTAGCTTAAACTAACCTAACCTAACCTAACCTTCGCACTTCTATTGTTAGAAAACGTTTTACTCGCAACTTTACAATGTTTTCTACAAGATTACGACGGTTTCATGCGCTTTCACATTAGATATCGCAATTCCCGACTTTTAATGGTGAAAAACACTGCATCTCACTAAGTGACATTGTTTAATGCGGTTTTACGACGGTTCATATTTTAACCTAACTTAACATTCGTACTTGTATTGAAAAACGCTCTATTACACTGTTTCGTTCAATTTTACGATATTTGCATAACCTCACAGTTTTTCACCAACTTATTGCAGTACAGAACGCTGTATCTCGCTAAATGACATCGTTCTTAAAGGTTTCACGATGCTTGCATGCACTTTAACGAGAATATCATATTATAGCAGTTTCGCACTTGTAACGGTACAACACGCAGTATCTGGCTTGTTCAAGCCGTTTTGTGTACTTTCACAACATTTCACCTATTGCAGTTTCGTACATGCAAGAAAACAACACTATCTCGTTAGATGACGTCCTTTTTGGTGGTCTCACGACGCTACATAGCTTAAACTAACATAACTCAAGCTAACCTTCGCACTTCTATCGTTAGAAAACGTTTTACTCGCAACTTTACAATGTTTTCTACAAGATTACGATGGTTTCAAGCGCTTTCACATTAGATATCGTAGTTCCCGACTTGTAATGTTGAAAAACACAACATCTCACTAAGTGACAATGTTTATTGCGGTTTTACGACGGTTGATATCTCAACCTAACCTAACATTCGCACTTGTATCTAAATACGCTCAATTACACTGTTTCGTTCACAATTACGATATTTGCTTGACCTCACAGTTTCTCACCAACTTATTACAGTAGAGAACGCTGTATCTCGCTAAATGACATCGTTCTTTAAGGTTTCACGATACTTGCATGCGCTTTAACGAGAATATCACAATAAAGCAGTTTCGCACTTGTAACGGCACAAGACGCAGTATCTGGCTAGTTCATGCCATTTTGTGTGCTTTCCCAATATTTCACCTATCGCAGTTTCGTACTCGCAATAAAACAACACTATCTCGTTAGATGACATCGTTTTTGGTGGTTTCACGACGCTACCTAGCTCAAACTAACCGAACCTTCGCACTTCTATCGTTAGAAAACGTTTTATTCGCTACTTTACAATGTTTTCTACAAGATTACGACGGTTTCATGCGCTTTCACATTAGATATCGCAGTTCCCGACTTGTAATGGTGAGAAACACAGCATCTCACTAAGTGACATCGTTTAATGCGGTTTTAGCGCGGTTCATATCTTAACCTAACCTAACCTTACCTAACCCAACCTAACCTAACCTAACCTAACCAAACCTTACCTAACATACTCTAACCTAACCTAACCTAACCTAACCTAACCTAACCTAACCAAACCTAACCTAACCTAACCTAACGTAACCTAACCTAACCTAACCTAACCTAACCTAACCTAACCTAACCTAACGACGTTTGGAAGCGCTTTCACATTAGATATCGCAGTTCCCGACTTGTAATGGTGAAAAACACTGCATCTCACTAAGTGACATTGTTTAATGCGGTTTTACGACAATTCATATCTTAACCTAACCTAACATTCGCACTTGTATTAAAAAACGCTCTATTACACTGTTTCGTTCACAATTAGGATATTCGCATAACCTCACAGTTTTTCACCAACTTATTGCAGTACAGAACGCTGTATCTCGCTAAATGACATCGTTCTTTAAGGTTTCACGATGCTTGCATGCGCTTTAACGAGAATATCACAACATAGCAGTTTCGCACTTGTAACGGTACAACACGCAGTATTTGGCTTGTTCCTGCCGTTTTGTGTGCTTTCACAACATTTCACCTATCGCAGTTTCGTACTCGCAATAAAACAACACTATCTCGTTAGATGACGTTGTTTTTGGTAGTTTCACGACGCTACCTAGCTTAAACTAACATAACTCAACCTAACATGACATTCGCACTTCTATCGTTAGAAAACGTTTTACTCGCTACTTTACATTGCTTTCTACAACATTACGACCGTTTCAAGCGCTTTCACATTAGATATCACAGTTCCCAACTTGTAAAGGTGAAAAACACTGCATCTCACTAAGTGACATTGTTTAATGCGGTTTTACGACGGTTCATACCTTAACCTAACGTAACCTAACCTAACCTAACCTAACCTTACCTAACCTAACCTAACCTAACCTAACCCAACCCAACCCAACCTAACCTAACCTAACCTAACCTAAACTAACCTAACCCAACCTAACCTAACCTAACCTAACCTAACCCAACCTAACCCAACCCAACCCAACCTAACCTAACCTAAGCTAACCTAACGTAACCTAACCAAACCTAACCTAACCTAACTTAACCTAACCTAACGTAACCTAACCTAACCTAACCTATTCTAACGTAACCTAACCTTACCTGACCTAACCTAACGTAACCTAACCTAACCTAACCTAACGTAACCCAACCTAACCTAACCCAACCTAACCCAACCCAACCCAACCCAACACCGAACCCAACCTAACCTAACCTAACCTAACCTTACCTAACCTAACCAAATTATCCCTACCTAACCTAACCTAACCTAACGTAACCTAACCTAACCTAACCTAACCTAACCAAACCCAACCTAACCTAACCTAACCCAACCCAACCTAACCTAATCTAACCTAACCTAACCTAACCTAACCAAACCTAACCTAACCTAACCTAACCTAACCTAACCTAACCTAACCTAACGACGGTTGCAAGCGCTTTCACAGTAGATATCGCAGTTCCCGACTTTTAATGGTGAAAAACACTGCATCTCACTAATTGACATTTTTTAATGCGGTTTTACGACGGTTCATATCTTAACCTAACCTAACATTCGCACTTGTATCTAAAAACGCTCTATTACACTGTTTTGTTCACAATTACGATATTTGCATAACCTCACAGTTTTTCACCAACTTATTGCAGTACAGAACGCTGTATCTCGCTAAATGACATTGTTCTGACAAGGTTTCACGATGCTTGCATGCGCTTTAACGAGAATATCACAATATAGCAGTTTCGCACTTGTAACGGTAGAACACGCAGTATTTGGCTTGTTCATTCCGTTTTGTGTGCTTTCACAACATTTCACCTATCGCAGTTTAATACTCGCAATAAAACAACACTATCTCGTTAGATGACGTCGTTTTTGGTACTTTCACGACGCTACCTAGCTTAAACTAACATAACTCAACCTAACATAACCTTCGCACTTCTATCGTTAGAAAACGTTTTACTCGCTACTTTACATTGCTTTCTACAACATTACGACGGTTTCAAGCGCTTTCACATTAGATATCGCAGTTCCCAACTTGTAAAGGTGAAAAACACTGCATCTCACTAAGTGACATTGTTTAATGCGGTTTTACGACGGTTCATACCTTAACCTAACGTAACCTAACCTAACCTAACCTAACCTTACCTAACATAACCTAACCTAAGCCAACCCAACCCAACCTAACCTAACGTAACCTAACCTAAACTAACCTAACCCAACCTAACCTAACCTAACCTAACCCAACCCAACCCCTCCTAAACTAACCTAAGCTAACCTAACCTAACCTAACCAAACCTAACCTAACCTAACTTAACCTAACCTAACGTAACCTAACCTAACCTAACCTATTCTAACGTAACCTAACCTTACCTGACCTAACCTAACCTAACGTAACCTAACCTAACCTAACATAACGTAACCTAACCTAACCTAACCTAACGTAACCTAACCCAACCTAACCCAACCCAACCCAACCCAACAACACCCAACCCAACCTAACCTAACCTAACCTAACCTTACCTAACCTAACCAAATTATCCTTACCTAACCTAACCTAACCTAACGTAACGTAACCTAACCTAACCTAACGTAACCTAACCTAACCTAACGTAACCTAACCTAACCTAACCTAACCCAACCTAACCTAACCTAACCTAACCTAACCTAACCCAACTCAACCCAACCTAACCTAATCTAACCTAACCTAACCTAACCTAACCAAACCTAACCTAACCTAACCTAACCTAACCTAACGACGGTTGCAAGAGCTTTCACATTAGATATCGCAGTTCCCCACATTTAATGGTGAAAAACACTGCATCTCACTAATTGACATTGTTTAATGCGGTTCATATCTTAACCTAACCTAACATTCGCACTTGTATCTAAAAACGCTCTATTACACTGTTTTGTTCACAATTACGATATTTGCATAACCTCCCAGTTTTTCACAACTTATTGCAGTACAGAACGCTGTATCTCGCTAATTGACATCGTTCTTTAAGGTTTCACGATACTTGCATGCGCTTTAACGAGAATATCACAATAAAGCAGTTTCGCACTTGTAACGGCACAAGACGCAGTATCTGGCTAGTTCATGCCATTTTGTGTGCTTTCCCAGTATTTCACCTATCGCAGTTTCGTACTCGCAATAAAACAACACTATCTCGTTAGATGACGTCGTTTTTGGTAGTTTCACGACGCTACCTAGCTTAAACTAACCTAACCTAAAATAACCTTCGCACTTCTATCGTTAGAAAACGTTTTACTCGCCACTTTACAATGTTTTCTACAAGATTACAACGGTTTCATGCGCTTTCACATTAGATATCGTAGTTCCCGACTTGTAATGTTGAAAACACTACATCTCACTAAGTGACATTGTTTAATGCGGTTTTACGATGGTTGATATGTCAACCTAACCTAACATTCGCACTTGTATCTAAAGACGCTCAATTACACTGTTTCGTTCACAATTACGATATTTGCTTGACCTCACAGTTTCTCACCAACTTATTACAGTACACAACGCTGTATCTCGCTAAATGACATCGTTCTTTAAGGTTTCACGATACTTGCATGCGCTTTACCGAGAATGTCACAACATAGCAGTTTCGCACTTGTAACGGTACAACATGCAGTATTTGGCTTGTTCATGCCGTTTTGTGTGCTTTCACAACATTTTACCTATCGCAGTTTCGTACTCGCAATAAAACAACACTATCTCGTTAGATGACGTCGTTTTTGGTGATTTCACGACGCTACCTAGCTTAAACTAACATAACTCAACCTAACATAACCTTCGCACTTCTATTGTTAGAAAACGTTTTACTCGCTACTTTACATTGCTTTCTACAACATTACGACGGTTTCAAGCGCTTTCACATTAGATATCGCAGTTCCCAACTTGTAAAGGTGAAAAACACTGCATCTCACTAAGTGACATTGTTTATTGCGGTTTTACGACGGTTCATACCTTAACCTAACGTAACCTAACCTAACCTAACCTAACCTTACCTAACCTAACCTAACCTAAGCCAACCCAACCCAACCTAACCTAACGTAACCTAACCTAAACTAACCTAACCCAACCTAACCTAACCTAACCTAACCTAACCCAACCTAACCCAACCTAAACTAACCTAAGCTAACCTAACCTAACCTAACCAAACCTAACCTAACCTAACTTAACCTAACCTAACGTAACCTAACCTAACCTAACCTATTCTAACGTAACCTAACCTTACCTGACCTAACCTAACCTAACGTAACCTAACCTAACCTAACATAACCTAACGTAACCTAACCTACCCTAACCTAACGTAACCTAACCTAACCTAACCCAACCTAACCCAACCCAACCCAACCCAACAACACCCAACCCAACCTAACCTAACCTAACCTAACCTTACCTAACCTAACCAAATTATCCTTACCTAACCTAACCTAACCTAACCTAACCTAACCTAACGTAACCTAACCTAACCTAACGTAACCTAACCTAACCTAACCTAACCTAACCCAACCTAACCTAACCTAACCTAACCTAACCTAACCCAACTCAACCCAACCTAACCTAATCTAACCTAACCTAACCTAACCTAACCAAACCTAACCTAACCTAACCTAACCTAACCTAACGACGGTTGCAAGCGCTTTCACATTAGATATCGCAGTTCCCCACATTTAATGGTGAAAAACACTGCATCTCACTAATTGACATTGTTTAATGCGGTTCATATCTTAACCTAACCTAACATTCGCACTTGTATCTAAAAACGCTCTATTACACTGTTTTGTTCACAATTACGATATTTGCATAACCTCCCAGTTTTTCACCAACTTATTGCAGTACAGAACGCTGTATCTCGCTAAATGACATCGTTCTTTAAGGTTTCACGATACTTGCATGCGCTTTAACGAGAATATCACAATAAAGCAGTGTCGCACTTGTAACGGCACAAGACGCAGTATCTGGCTAGTTCATGCCATTTTGTGTGCTTTCCCAGTATTTCACCTATCGCAGTTTCGTACTCGCAATAAAACAACACTATCTCGTTAGATGACGTCGTTTTTGGTAGTTTCACGACGCTACCTAGCTTAAACTAACCTAACCTAACCTAACCTTCGCACTTCTATCGTTAGAAAACGTTTTACTCGCCACTTTACAATGTTTTCTACAAGATTACGACGGTTTCATGCGCTTTCACATTAGATATCGTAGTTCCCGACTTGTAATGTTGAAAAACACTACATCTCACTAAGTGACATTGTTTAATGCGGTTTTACGACGGTTGATTTGTCAACCTAACCTAACATTCGCACTTGTATCTAAAGACGCTCAATTACACTGTTTCGTTCACAATTACGATATTTGCTTGACCTCACAGTTTCTCACCAACTTATTACAGTACACAACGCTGTATCGCGCTAAATGACATCGTTCTTTGAGGTTTCACGATACTTGCATGCGCTTTACCGAGAATGTCACAACATGGCAGTTTCGCACTTGTAACGGTACAACACGCAGTATTTGGCTTGTTCATGCCGTTTTGTGTGCTTTCACAACATTTTACCTATCACAGTTTTGTACTCGCAATAAAAACAACATATCTCGTTAGATGACGTCGTTTTTGGTGGTTTCACGACGCTACCTAGCTTAAACTAACATAACTCAACCTAACATAACCTTCGCACTTCTATCGTTAGAAAACGTTTTACTCGCTACTTTACATTGCTTTCTACAACATTACGACGGTTTCAAGCGCTTTCACATTAGATATCGCAGTTCCCAACTTGTAAAGGTGAAAAACACTGCATCTCACTAAGTGACATTGTTTATTGCGGTTTTACGACGGTTCATACCTTAACCTAACGTAACCTAACCTAACCTAACCCAACCTAACCTTACATAACCTTACCTAACCTAACCTAACCAAACCTAACCTAACGTAACCTAACCTAACCTAACCTAACCTAACCTAACCCAACCTAACCCCACCCAACCCAACCTAAACTAACCTAAGCAAACCTAACCTAACCTAACCAAACCTAACCTAACCTAACTTAACCTAACCTAACCTAACCTAACGACGGTTGCAAGCGCTCTCACATTAGATATCGCAGTTCCCCACATTTAATGGTGAAAAACACTGCATCTCACTAATTGACATTGTTTAATGCGGTTTTACGACGGTTGATATGTCAACCTAACCTAACAATCGCACTTGTATCTAAAGACGCTCAATTACACTGTTTCGTTCACAATTACGATATTTGCTTGACCTCACAGTTTCTCACCCACTTATTACAGTACAGAACGCTGTATCTCGCTAAAGGACATCGTTCTTTAAGGTTTCACGATACTTGCATGCGCTTTACCGAGAATGTCACAACATAGCAGTTTCGCACTTGTAACGGTACAACACGCAGTATTTGGCTTGTTCATGCCGTTTTGTGTGCTTTCACAACATTTTACCTATCGCATTTTCGTACTCGCAATAAAACAACACTATCTCGTTAAATGACGTCGTTTTTGGTGGTTTCACTACGCTACCTAGCTTAAACTAACATAACTCAACCTAACATAACCTTCGCACTTCTATCGTTAGAAAACGTTTTACTCGCTACTTTACAATGCTTTCTACAACATTACGACGGTTTCAAGCGCTTTCACATTAGATATCGCAGTTCTCAACTTGTAAAGGTGAAAAACACTGCATCTCACTAAGTGACATTGTTTAATGCGGTTTTAGCGCGGTTCATATCTTAACCTAACCTAACCTAACCTAACCCAACCTAACCTAACATAACCTAACCTAACCTAACCTAACCTAACCTAACCAAACCTAACCTAACGTAACCTAACGTAACCTAACCTAACCTAACCTAACCTAACGACGTTTGCAAGCGCTTTCACATTAGATATCGCAGTTCCCGACTTGTAATGGTGAAAAACACTGCATCTCACTAAGTGACATTGTTTAATGCGGTTTTACGACGGTTCATATCTTAACCTAACCTAACATTCGTACTTGTATTGAAAAACGCTCTATTACACTGTTTCGTTCACAATTACGATATTTGCATAACCTCACAGTTTTTCACCAACTTATTGCAGTACAGAACGCTGTATCTCGCTAAATGACATTGTTCTTTAAGGTCTCACGATGCTTGCATGCGCTTTAACGAGAATATCACAATATAGCAGTTTCGCACTTGTAACGGTAGAACACGCAGTATTTGGCTTGTTCATGCCGTTTTGTGTGCTTTCACAACATTTCACCTATCGCAGTTTAATGCAATAAAACAACACTATCTCGTTACATGACGTCGTTTTTGGTAGTTTCACGACGCTACCTAGCTTAAACTAACCTAACCTAACCTAACCTTCGCACTTCTATCGTTAGAAAACGTTTTACTCGCCACTTTACAATGTTTTCTACAAGATTACGACGGTTTCATGCGCTTTCACATTAGATATCGTAGTTCCCGACTTGTAATGTTGAAAAACACTACATCTCACTAAGTGACATTGTTTAATGCGGTTTTACGACGGTTGATTTGTCAACCTAACCTAACATTCGCACTTGTATCTAAAGACGCTCAATTACACTGTTTCGTTCACAATTACGATATTTGCTTGACCTCACAGTTTCTCACCAACTTATTACAGTACACAACGCTGTATCTCGCTAAATGACATCGTTCTTTAAGGTTTCACGATACTTGCATGCGCTTTACCGAGAATGTCACAACATAGCAGTTTCGCACTTGTAACGGTACAACATGCAGTATTTGGCTTGTTCATGCCGTTTTGTGTGCTTTCACAACATTTTACCTATCGCAGTTTCGTACTCGCAATAAAACAACACTATCTCGTTAGATGACGTCGTTTTTGGTGATTTCACGACGCTACCTAGCTTAAACTAACATAACTCAACCTAACATAACCTTCGCACTTCTATTGTTAGAAAACGTTTTACTCGCTACTTTACATTGCTTTCTACAACATTACGACGGTTTCAAGCGCTTTCACATTAGATATCGCAGTTCCCAACTTGTAAAGGTGAAAAACACTGCATCTCACTAAGTGACATTGTTTATTGCGGTTTTACGACGGTTCATACCTTAACCTAACGTAACCTAACCTAACCTAACCTAACCCAACCTAACCTAACATAACCTAACCTAACCTAACCTAACCAAACCTAACCTAACGTAACCTAACCTAACCTAACCTAACGTAACCTAACGACGTTTGCAAGCGCTTTCACATTAGATATCGCTGTTCCCGACTTGTAATGGTGAAAAACACTGCATCTCACTAAGTGACATTGTTTAATGCGGTTTTACGACGGTTCATATCTTAACCTAACCTAACACTCGTACTTATATTGAAAAACGCTCTATTACACTGTTTCGTTCACAATTACGATATTTGCATAACCTCACAGTTTTTCACCAACCTTTTGCAGTACAGAACGCTGTATCTCGCAAAATGACATTGTTCTTTAAGGTTTCACGATGCTTGCATGCGCTTTAACGAGAATATCACAATATAGCAGTTTCGCACTTGTAACGGTAGAACACGCAGTACTTGGCTTGTTCATGCCGTTTTGTGTGCATTCACAACATTTCACCTATCGCAGTTTAATACTCGCAATAAAACAACACTATCTCTTTAGATGACGTCGTTTTTGGTAGTTTCACGACGCTACCTAGCCTAAACTAACCTAACCTAACCTAACCTTCGCACTTCTATCGTTAGAAAACGTTTTACTCGCAACTTTACAATGTTTTCTACAAGATTACGACGGTTTCA